>NW_022204836.1:0-37784 GCF_008831285.2 Nymphaea colorata | reverse complement strand
CCCAACCCAACCCCAACCCCAACCCCAACCCCAACCCCAACCCCAACCCCAACCCCAACCCCAACCCCAACCCCAACCCCACAACCCCATAATTAATCACTCAAAACCTTTATAAATTCTATTTTTCCAAAAAGAATAATACCTAACTTTCAATCAATAAATTCGAGACTTCTATATATACATTTTCGACTATTCTAGAATTACCATTCTATTGGAAATATGATTTGGGTAGATATGGCTTATAATCATTACGTATGGAGGGACAATAGGTCGTGCTTGTTGAGGGACAGCTTCGCAAGATAGTCCACGCTGAAGGCGCAGGAGAGCTTCCGCAAAAGGGCCAGGAAATCTTCGCCACCTACCGCGGCACCCTGCTCGACGGATCAGAGTTCGATTCCAACCTGGATCGCGAAAACCCCTTCACCTTCGTCCTCGGGCAGGGAAGAGTGATCAAGGGGTGGGACGTCGGCTTCGCCAGCATGCGCAAGGGATAAAAAGCAACCCTCATCTGCTCGCCCGACTACGCCTATGGCGCCCGAGGATCCCCGCCCAAGATACCAGCCAACTCCACCCTGAAGTTCGAAGTGGAGCTTGTCGATTTCAGGGATAAGAAGAAGGAGAAGTGGGAGTACAGCGACGAGGAGAAGACTGCCGAGGCCGTGAAGTTCAAAGAAGCAGGCAACGAGCACCTGAAGCAAGGCAACGTCAAGGGAGCTGTCGATAGCTATAAGGAAGGAATCGACTTCGTGGAACATGAAACCTCTGCTGACGCTAAGGCCATCTTCAAGACTCTGCAATTGAACATCGCACAGGCCTACCTCAAATTGAACAAGAATAAGGAAGCAGTGGAGGCAGCCACCAAAGTGCTCAAGGAGGAGCCCAACAACCTGAAAGCGCTCTACAGGAGAGGAGTCGGCTACAGCAGAAGCCAAGACTTCGATAGAGCACAGGTAAAGATCATTTCATTTAGGTTGATTTCAAAGAGTTGCTGAAACACGATCCCCAGAACGCATAAGCCAAGAAAGAACTCGCCAACATCGCAGTCGCTTTGAAGCAGTTCAAATAGAAGGAAAAGAAAGTCTTCGGCGGCATCTTCGCCAAGGGCGGCCTCTACGACGACGTCAAGGCCCAGCCGGACATCAAGCCATAGGTGAAGAAGGTTTAGAGCGAGGACGAGGACGGCGAAGACGAGGAATTGAAGGCGCCTGAGCCAATGGAGGAGGAGACTCCAGTTGAGCCTGAGCCAGCGAAAGAGGGAGAGCATCTGAAGAGCGAATGATCCTGTCTTTATAGCAATTCCATACGGATATTAAAATTATTACCCATCGCGGATGTCCGCCCCCCGCCTGCAACTGAGACCAAAACCGTCAATCAGGACCAAGTTCAGAGATCTCATCGATACCCTCCGCACGAGGACTAACCTCAAAGAACACATCACGCCCTCCCAACTTCCTGTCTAGTCCCAGCATTCCCTATAGCCCCATATCACCGACATCTTGCCAGTGACGCAGATGAATAACGAGCAGACGTAGAAAGGAGATAGGGCCGGGCAGGAAGAGGAAGGATTGGATCTGAGCTAAATTTAGGAATCTATCAGCGAGACTGAGAACGAGAGTGTACGGGAGAAAGAAGGGGAAAGAGAAAGAGCGTTGGTTAATTAAATCACTGATTTGCTTAGACCATAGTAACGGCTGGCTTTGCCGAAAAATTAGGGAAGAAGTGGCTGCATTCGTCGCCAAAGGTTCACTCTCAATAAACCGCATCAAAAACAGCCAAGATATACCAAAATACCAAGATTGCAGCCTCCACTGCCAGCCAGTGACTAAGACGCATTGATTCTGCAGAGGACATCAATAAAGGATATCGATGAATTGAGATGATCAAATACTGGAATAATGCTGCAAAATCGACGAAAACTCAACAATCGAAGCAATTTCCGACATCTTCAGCAAGTTGGTAGAGTAATTAACATTCAAATCGGCAATCCAACAGTTAAAAAGTATAAAAATTGCGTATACTTCGGCGCCCTTCCCTCCTCCACGCAATACGAAGGCATTATCTACTATTTCGATAATAAACTCTACTACGGCGAGCTCAACAATGGCTACAAGCATGGCCATGGAGTGGAAATAGACTTCAATAGGGCGGCTAGGTATGCAGGCAACTTTGAAAACGGAAAGAAAAATGGGCTTTTCTTGTCCAGAAGGAAAGATAGAACTATGAAGGCTTCTTCTCCATGGACTCTACCACGGAAACGGCAAATTGATGACCGAAGACTTCATCTACACTGGAGCATTTGAAAACGGTAAAAAGCACGGTTTGGAGAAGAATATTACCCAAGGACTGGGCTTAGACTAAAGGGATGCTTCAAAAATGGAGAATACCAGCATTTGGATAAAGCCAAAGCCCTCCAGACCCGACAAGCGAGGCCCAGCTTCGAACAAACCGTAAAAGGTAATAGCTAAGAGCAACTCATATGATATTGAATTCCAGCTGCAAAGGACGTTCAAACGACAAGTGTAAGGCTTCTCTCGCATGCCCAAATAGAATCCCTTGGCTCATGAGGATCAAAGAGCTTATTTGACATCGTAGCGAACACTTCCAAGCCGAACAAGTATGACTACATAGCATAAAACATATCAAAATTGCCGAAAATTAGAATAGAGGGATCCAGACAAGATTCAAGTAATAGATCCAGAAGCAGAATCAATGGCCCTCTACGAAGGACGGAAAGACATCGATACCCCCGTGCACAGGAGATACCATTCCCAACAGCAGAAATCATTTGCTTCATCACACGCAAACGTGACTGATCTGGAAGAGCCACTCTCGAAGCATCGACTCAACACCCCCATCCACAGGCTAAAATGAAATTACCATTTTTTATATATATGAATGAAACTATTTTACAGAAAACAATACGAGAATGCCCAAAAAATACTTCCCCTTTCCTCCAAAAGGCATCTCTTCTCGGATCTTGATTATGCTGTTATTTGGTCGGCTTCACTTGCCAAATACCTTTCATATAATCGAAATTATAATCTGAAAATTTTGGAAGTTGGCCTTCATGTCGCACCACACCGAACACCATCCCCCAAAACCACTTCTAACCTTTCCCTCTTCTCTCTTCCACCCCGATCTGATGCGGATGGATTCGCCGCAACTGCTCTCGCACCTCTCCGAGGCGAAGCCATAGGACTATTACTCTATCTCATATCGGGCCACCTCCATCAATTTGCAGCAACTGCTGAAGAACAACAACGGTCCCTCTATCAAGAGGATAAACGACAATCGAGAAAAATACAGAGAGATTAAATAGAAAATTTTAAATTGCATGACCACGCTGAATGGCCACCACTCTCTCAATTTGGCAGAGATAATCCAGTGGAAACAGACCATCCTCACCACCTTCCTCAACCAGTTCCTCGTGGAGATTTCAAAATAATGCAAGGAAAAATCGGAGATTTTAGTCTACATCTGGAATACTGTCTTTAATATCATGGACTACCTCTTTGAAACAGTCACCAAGATGAGCGAAAGAGAAGAGAAAAAGTATCTTGAATCCATACTGAGCAATCACACCTCCTACCAGACCATCATCGAGAATATCCAGAACAAATTGGCAAAGAAAGAGGACGAGAGGAAACGACAGGAGGAGTTTATCAAGGTCTTGGTATATAATCTAAGATACAAAAGAAAGTAGATTAAAAAATTGACCAAAAATCTTAGACTTTGCACCGTCAAACTAAACTAATTCAAAGATTTCTACCTGGACCTGCAACTGGAACACATAGAACTGCTATCCTAGAACAGAGACATCAGCAAAGAGAACGCCCTGAACCTCCTGAAGCGAAAACAGGAAATCAACCACGAGAAAAGGAAAGAATACAAGCTGAAACAGTCCCACAAGAAAATACGCTTTCAGATCGAGAATGAAATCGAGAATTAGAATAAAAATGAAGGAGAAAATGTGAACAAACTCAACGATGAACTCCAGTCCGCATTCAACAAATATTACTACGATCCAAAAGAAACCAAATCCATGAAAAGCTTCGAAAATGTTGCTCAGAATATCTTCGAAAACGCATTAGACGATTTCAACGTCCGCATCGACGACATCCCGAAACTGAAACCATCATCGACTTCAAGAAAACATCGCTTTCATGGATGCCGGCACCGATATGGCAGATTTCTAGAGAGATGTCGAGGAAAAGGAAGTGCAAATCACTTCAACGACCGCTCCACGAGGACATGATGTAACCATCCATTAATGCAGCCTCAATGCAGCCGTCCAAACAGTTGATATCAAACCCAAAGCAAGATCTACGAGGAAGTGGGAATACAGTGCTGTGAAGTGGACCTCAGATCGCTGAAATTGAACAGAGTCAAAGTGATCGACAGAAGCTACCTTATCGAGGACTACAGGGAAAAGGATAGGAGATTCAAATTGTAAGCTTTCTCCAAGCCAAGTGAAAGAACCCTAGGATTCAAGACAAAAACCGAACAATATCTGAAATCCATGCGGGAAATCCACTACTATGACAATAACAAAAAACAGTGGAATTGCTCGATTATGAACTGGAATCCAATGAGGAAATCAACCAAAATAGCGTCAAAGTGCAAACCGACGATACCTGCATTCTCAATTTCAACCAAATTCCTGCCAAATTGAGAAACGCACAGTTTTAAAGAGAAGTATCTCGCTATATCGACCGAGCCAAGAGACTATCGATCAACGTCTAGAACTAGTAAAACTTCGAAGAGGCCAATACGACTCCGAGCCTAAGGATGAAAGGCTTTATGAAGCGAAGTCTCCGCAAAAACAATCTCTCGGACAGTTTGCAAGACAACCAAGACCTTCGCAACAAGTCCACACCAGGATCCTTCTACACAAGCGACAACACGAGCAAGCAATCAACCACCAGGATCAACTTCAAATCCCGCTAAACCTCAGCAAGGGATACCATCAGGAGGCAAAAACCAAATACAACAAACAGATATGGTAGATAAAGTAGTCTCACTTCTAGTAGCTGCACTCCAAGTCGAAGGCTGGAGACGGCAGGGAGAACAAGTTTTGGATCAACCGCAAGAATACCGAAGAACTGTCGAAGGATAAGCGAAGGTTCCTGAATGATCTGAACCTCAGCGACAAACTGCTGAACAAATTGAACCACCGTTTCGAGTATACCTCCTAGAATAAGAAACTGCTGATGTAGCTGTAGAAGCTGAGTGACTAGCTGACCAACAATAAGAACCTCTTCGAGCTCATATAGAGCAACATCAGCCAAAACATCCACATCCTCAAGGAAGAGCTGCGGAAGATGCTGATGAAGAAGAAGAACAATCGCAAGCTGGCCCTCTCTCGCCAGAAGAGCCTCACCAAGATCATATCCCTAGTCTACACCTACGCCTACCACCTCTATTTCAACCACGAAAACCGCTAATCAACCTCATCATCCCTCTCTTCCACTACTTCAAGATCGGCTACGGAGAAATAAAGAAAAACGATCTTTACCTACGCATGCTCTACTTCTTGAGCCAAGTCGTGTGCCACAAGGAGGAGTATTACATCTTCTAGACCTTCATCCTCTTCCTGGGGTTGAATTGGACGAGAATTGCAAGCTCAAGATCGGAAAAGAGAACACCTGTCTCTACCTGAGGCTGCTCAGCTCACTATCCATCAATTTCAAATTTCCACTCAACGTGGAGCAACTTTACACCACCCAGGGCCACCTGGACAGGAAGTGCAGGTAGATCCTAATGTAGTAAAAATACGACGAAAACATCATATAAAAAGTGATATAGCGGGTGAAGGTAAAGCTCCAGTCCTTGATCAGCGACGGCGACAACTACCCCAACATCGATACCGTCGACTACGGAGACATCAAGATCAACGTGTTCAAGTGCTGCCAGTTCATCATCGAAGAAGTGGAAAGATAAAATCCATCGTCTACGACGGCTATACGCATGTCTTCGAGTATTTCCTACACACTGAAGGACTCAACAAGTAGATGTTCCCCGCATATATCATCAAAAATCTATATATTCGCAAGGCTGAAAAAAAGGCAAAATTGAACAAATTGACCAAAGCGATCCATTAGGAAGAGGGGCGAGAGTGTAGGACGAAGGAGGGGACTTTCCAACGAAAACTACCTCTACAAGGTGATCAGTGTCTTCCTGCAGCTAAACATAATGACTTCAACAAGATATACTTCATGGCTCTGGCTAAGTTCCGCATAAAGGAAGACTTCCTGTACCTCTCCATCACCCGCCGCTACACTTTCCTGATGAATACATGGAACTGCACCCGCAAGACTTCCCCTTCGAGCACACGCTGATCCGCCACCTGCTGACCCGCGACTAGAAGAACATCAGTCGCGAGGTGATGAACAAGAAGGTGATGGGCCTGGCGTACCTGCAACTGGTGGAGCGGGAATGCGAGCTGCTGCTGGAGAGCGTCATCGGCGCCCACCTGACGACGATCAATGATCTGCTAATCTAGTGATTGCGTAGGATGAAATATATGATTATAATGAGAACTGCCAATCGCACTGCATCCCTCAAACAAATCTCACACATCCTGCACAAGTATCACTTCCAGGGGAAGATACTCTCGCCGTCAGCGCTCGACTCCTTCCCGGAAATGGTCGACGCCCTCACTAGCTAAATTCTGTGCTTCAATTCCTCACCCTCATCCGCATAGGAAAAAGCAGCTAAAGTCACCCTCGTGGCTTAGACTCTGGATAACCAATAGTAATAACAGACGCTAAACTCAATAGCTAAAAAATTAGCAGTGATGTCGATGCTGTTTCGCCGCTTCGTCCAGGAGGAAAAAGTGGGAGAACATATGGAATCGGCCTTCAGACGCATCCTGACCAAGGTGCTCAAGGAAGACCTGCCCAGTCTGATCAACGGCAAAAAAAGCGGTCCAGCAGCATCAACAAGATCTACAGTTACATTCGCGAGCTCTCCGGCTCCAAGGAGAAACGCACCCCAGGAAAGACCAATCTCTAGCACGAGAGCGACAAGGGAGCAGTGAAGGAAATAATCTCCAACGTCCTCTAGCCCTACTGCTGCTACCTGTTGAAAATGGTGCAAAACCACGAGAGCTATTTCACTATGATCCGCCGAGGACAGCAGAACCAAGATTCCTCCCTGCGCTGGACCATGATGAACAACGCCAAAACGCTAGGACAGTTGGTATTCCAATTGCATCGCTTCGGCAGATACTTCGTCAACGACCTGCTCGGCATACTCATCTACACCACCCTCGTCGTCAGCAAGGACGTAGCCGTGCTCTATGATGCACTCATGAGGGAAGCGCAACAGTAGGAGGAGTATTGGAGGATCGTGATCGAGGAAGAGGAGAAATCGGTAAGAGAGGGGGGAAGGAGGGGAGGAAAGTCTACAGAATGCCCGAGTTCAAGGAGGCGAAGGGATTCATCGACGAGATACTGGCCATCAGGGAGAAAGTCCACTACATTTTCGGCAATAAATCCCTCAAAGACTACCGACACTTCTTCGCCAAGCCGGTGAAGTACAGTCTACGCTAGGATAAGTGCGCGGAAGGCTTCGAGTTCGTGCTGGACTACCACCGGCGGGCCAGCAGGTGGAGCCAGCAGTCGCACTCTCTCGACAACTCCAGCTAATCCTGCCTCTACATCTCCAGCTCGCATGCCATTTACTCCAAATAGCCACTCACGCCCACTCCTCACCACACAAGACCCAAGGAATAGCCAAAAGCGAGCCGATCCATGTTCATGACGAGGAACTAGAGTATAAATTGGCAAGCACGGTGGCCTGCAAGCCAAGAATGAACAACTGGCTGAACCGACACTAGCGCAACAAGAACACCCGCATTCCCTCTGCCATCATGGTCGCAGACAAGGACGACATCATCTCCACCAATTAGTGACATTTCAATCCTCATTCTATCATCATCCATCATACATCACAATCCCACCCACCATTCCCCCCTCCCCCCTCCTTATAATATCCACCCTGATGATATCATTGATTTTATTTAAATTTGAAAGATGTCGTACAGATAATGCCGTTCTTTATGCGAAATGCTGCGATCGCTAAACTACAGCCGCATCGTCTCGCTCTAGAACTTCTCACGGCCCAACTTCGAGCTGGTGGCCGATATCCTCTACTGGCTGGCGCAGAAGTACGACCCGCAGAGCGATATCTCCGATGACATCAACGAGGAGAAGGATAGGGTCGAGTTCATGAGGACCGTCGTCAACCTCTTCGCAGTCAAGGCTCGCATCAAACTCAACGCCAAGAAACTCTACCAGGCAGACTCAGAAGCAGTTGCAGAAATACTCAAAATCACCTCAGTCCTCTACAAGGTAACCCTCACCTCACTCAGGCCTCCACCTCCAAAGCCACGGAAGAGGAATAGGCTGCTGCCTTCACCCTCCCGCCAAGGTGGCCAACCTCAAACAGCACAAACAGCTCTCCAACTAGATCTGCGAGCTGGGAGCCAGACTGTACGACGCAGTGGCTCGCGAGCCGGACCTCCGCAAGGTGAGACTGCAGGCCCTGGAGTTCCTCGACGGTATGAACGGAGTCAGTGACGGCAACGACCAGGCCTACATCGAGTCCTGCATCAAGACCATCATCCAACAGCAGGACGAAAACACCAGGGAAATGACCAAGTACGTCGCCAACATGGAGCACGAACAGAGGCAACTCGAGGAGAAACTGAAGAAGAAGTCCGCAGAATTGGAACGCAGCGAAAAAAGATACAGAAATCTGGTCACAGTCAAGCCTGCCTTCATGGAAGAGTACGAGAGATTGGAACAGGAACTTGCCTCCCTGCAGGAAACCTACGTGAACAAGTACCGCAACCTGGACTACCTGTAGAACTAGCTGGAGCGTTCAACAGGATCGAGGAGGAGAAGCTGAAGAAGGCTCAGAAGGAGCTGAAGAAGATCAGGGAGAAGCAGAAGGCCGACGAGATCAAGGCCTTCAGAGGCGACGAATAGCTGGACGGACCAATCGAGCAATAGCCCGAGGAGAGAGTCTTCACGAGGGGCAACTCGCGGAAGGAGCAGCAACCGCCAGGCAAGGGCAACCAGAAGCAGGTCAGCGAGGAACAGTCGGAGGAGAACGACAACGAGGAGGAAGAGGAAGAGGAGGAAGGCTCCGGAGAGGAAATCGAGGATGAGGATGACGATGATAGTGATTTTTGAAACGTAAAATCGCATCACCAACACACACATGCATACATACCAATCATAGAGCAATTATGAGCATTGAAATCCAGCATCTCTTCATAACCCTCCATTCCTTCATCCCCAAGCTTATTATTCTAGTAGTTTCATTTATCCCCTGCCTAGCATTCCTCTAAAACGTCGATGATAATTGATCATTCAATCAATGCTTATCTCCCTTCCTGCAGACATACACATAGTGCACGTTGGGGGTCTCCTTCTCGTCAGAAGCGATCGAAATCGAAGAGGCGATCGTCGGCTTAGCCACCTGCTGCACCTTCACGCTCCACTCGTACTCAGGCTTTTAGAGGTAACTCAAACGGAACTCAGGCTGACCGTATGACACCGCAACGTACACTCCGTTCTTCCCCAACACACGGTGGATCTCAGATATCATCTTCGTGGCATTGGCTGTTGAATTTTAACCGCACTGGATAGGATATAAACTACAAGGACTGAGTCGATGGTGGCTTTATCGATGACTGCATCGAACGAGGCTTCTGGGAAGTCCATGGCGCGTGCATCCATGAGGAGGTATTTGAAAGTTTCTGGTTTTTCTTTGTATTTTTCCTTCATGGCCTTGACGCAGACGTTGGAGATGTCGATATTGGTGATCTGGGTGTATCCCTCCTCGAACATCTCCTCGCTGAGCCGGGAGTTGCCCGCCCCACGTTGAGCACCTTGTGACCCTTGTCCACGTGGGTAGTGATGATGTCCTTTAGACCACTGAAACGCTGGTACCAGTCGAAGGGCTCTGGATCCCTGAATGGGGAAAGGGGTACCTGTTGTAGCGGTCCTACCAGTACTCGGCCTTGCCGTATTGACTCATCGAAATGTTATAACTTAAATAATTTAAAAATGGATGTATGGTATGGCTGGGATGCTGTCCTGCAAGAAAAAATATCACTTCCATTTGAAGGAATCTTCCTTTGGATTGGAAGAGGGATACCTTTTCTTGGTGGAGCCTGACCCAGTGATCATCATATCGTAACCCAGCTTCTCAGCGATCGGTTGTTGCTATTGCCGGCTTGGTCGGGTTGGAGGAAGGCGTGGTCGGCTTCTTCTTATCGGGATTGATGTTGGCGGAGGTGGGCCTTTCGTAGGTCATGATGGGATTGCGAATTTCCTCCTTCTTCTTGGAGGCTTGCTGGTATTGTTGCCGATCTTGCCGATCATCTTCATCTCATATGGGTTTTGAAAGTGGTGGAGAGGCCGGAATCGTAAGGGAACAGCTTGGACTGGGCGGGCGGATTGGTTCCCTTCTTCTCCCTATCCTTGGCGTCAGAGGAGAAGGGACGAGTGTTGTAGACCTTCACTGGGGTTTCTGCAGGTGGTTTTTTATCAGTATTGATGAAGTTGTTGACGGTGACGTGGACGATGTTGCCGTTGATGGTGCTGATGAACCTGTCGTCGGGGGGAAGCGGCTTCTCCTTCTGGAAGCCATCGTCGCTGGCGAATTCCTCTTTCTCCTCGTCCTGGTCGCCCTTGAGGATGGAGCGCAATTTGAATTGCGGGGACGGCAGTTCCTCCTTGCCCTTCCCGCCCAAAGTAGCCGACATGTTGCTGCCCCTCTGCACCAACTTCTCGTTCCAGGTTACTTTCTTACTGCTGATCTTCTTGCTGGAGTTCACCGCAGGCTTGTTCTCGTTCCTCTTGGAGTTGTAGTAGGTGTTGGCGAGTATGAGATCCTCTTCGTTCTTGATCTCGTTCCAGGAGTTGGACAATTTCCCCTCTGCCATCATGCGCTTCTCCAGGTCCTGCATCTGCGCCAGGTAGTTGTTGCGTATCTCCAGGCCCTCCTTCTTGAGGTTGATGAACTCGAGGCACTTGCTCAGCGACCAACTGTACTTCTTCATCATGTAGGCCGCCAGCACCGCGCAGGCCCGCGACTTGCCGTTCACCGAGTGGATCAGGCAGCTCTCCCCCGCCTACATCGCCTCCTCCACGAAGGAGAAAATCGCATTCACTGCGTTGTTTTTCTTATCGAAGATCTGAATCTATGCAGCAGTACGTTTTCCTCCTTCTCGGTCCAGTGCACGGAGAGGTACTGAATGCCGAAGCGTTCGTAGAGGTTGGGGACGGTTTTGGAGACGGTGTTGATGATGTGGGTGACTTTGTTGCTGATGATGAATTCTATGTCCTAGGTTAGGGAGGGTCACCTTGGCGGCGAGCTGGTCGCCCATGAAGAGGCCGTCCTTGATCTTGATGGGACCCAACAGGAATTAGATGGTCGTCTGAGCCTACTTGAAGGAGTGGTGGCCCTTCATTCGGGAACTTACAAATAAATTATTATTCGGGAAACAAGATGGATGGATAGAGAACAAAGTTAAAGTTGGTTCTCCATCTCCAAAATATTTCCCACATTCATTATCTATATGCATGGGCAGATATACGCATTTGCTATGGTGATTTGCAATCGCACCATAATATATAAGAGTAATGGATAACTAACTCAGAGGAGACTCCAACGAGCGCCGCAAGGACAAGAAGAAGAAACACCACCGCTCCCGCTCAGAAAGCAAGAAACACAAGAAGGACCGCAACGCCTCCAAAGAACACAAACGCAAAGATAAGGACAAAAAGAAACATAAGTCCAAGTCCAGAAGCAGAGACCACAGGGACAAGGAGGAAAAGAGAGAAAACAAAATAGATGAGAAGAGAAATGAAAAAGAAAAAGAAAAAGACGAACGCAAGAAAAGGAAAGAGAAGAAAGGAAATCCAAAGATCGCGAAGAGAAGAGAGAAAAATAGAGGGAAACTGAGAAACCCAAAGAGAAGGAAAGAGAAAGGACAAGGAGCGTGAAAAGGAGAAGGAAAAATCACGCGAGAAGGACAGAGAGAAGGACAAGGAGAGAAGTCGCGAGAGAGAGAAGGAGCGCAAGGAGAAAGGACGCTCCAAGTAGCGTTCCAAATAGCGCAAGAAGGACCGTTCGAGAAGCAAGCGTCGCGACGAAAGAGAGCGTTCCAGAGACCGCAAGGACAAGCGCCGCTACGACGACCGAGACCGCCGAGGGGGCGGCAAGGACCGCGCCCGCGAGGACAAGTACGAGCGCTGGCGCAAGTAGGCCAACTTCCGCTTCGACTCGCCCCCCAAGAGCGACGACAGCGACATGTCCGACGACCCCGAAAAGGTGGACCGGCTGAACAAGATGAAGGCGGAGAAGAACTGTCTCCTCGAAGGCCGACCGCAAGCTGTACCTGGGCAACCTGCCGCCCAACATCACCTCCAACCAGTTGATGCAGATGTTGAATTCCGCCCTCAAGAAGATGGAGATAAACTGCGAGGAGAGGGCGATTCCATCGTTTCCGCCTGGATCAGTCCCGACGGAGTGGGCCACTACGCCTTTGTCTAGTTCCGAACCGCGCAGGAAGCCACAGCCGGACTCGCACTCAACGGCGCCTCCCTCTATGGATACGTAAGCACTCTCTACTTAGCAACTGAAGCTGGGCCGACCCAAGCAGTACATCGAATACCACAAGCAGCTGCTCTCCTAATTCGGAAGCGACGGCAACATCGATACCATCCTGCGCAAGGTGCAAGCGATGGGCGGCTTCACCGAGCCTCCCAAGATCGAGGAGCGCATCGTGAGCCCTCCGAGCAGGGTGGTGGTCCTGAAGAGCGTGGTGACGGTGGAGGAGCTGGCGATCGACGAGGAGTACAACGAGATCATGGAGGACGTGACCGAGATGGCGAAGAGGCACGGAGACGTGCTGAAGGTGGTGATTCCGAGGCCGATGGAGATGATCTGGAGGAGGTGAAGAAGAGAGTGAAGGGCCTGGGGTTCATCTTCATCAAGTACCGTACCGTCGAGCAGGCGAAGTACGCTCGGAAGGAGTTCATAAAGCAAATGTTTTCGGACCGTTCAGTGGCCTGCGGTTTCTTCCCGGAGGCGAAGCTGTAGTCCGGCGATTTGGACGTCATCGATCGGGTCATAATTGATTTTTGAGTGATCGGCAACTATCAATCGATTCTGATTAATCCCTCCGCCATAAGTTACATTATCATTTATTTGAATGGACGATAAGAGCTTTTATTCATTGGAGAAAGTCTTCAATCGAATCATCGAAGCGTAAACATTAGGGGATTCAGTCAGAAATTGCCGGCTCAGTACTTCCAGAGCTACTCCAAAGTTTGGAACTCTTTTTCAAAGTGGTGCAGGGCACAACTGTAGCAAGATCGCATAATCCTCGTATCTGACTACCGTACCTCTTGAGCGACATAGTGCAGTTCACTTCCCAGCTGACGCCGTAGGACAACTCCAAGCAGTTGATAATTTGCATAATGGAGAAATTCCTGATCAAGAACAGCATGGAGATGGAGGACAAGATCGACCTCTCCTTCCCCACCATCAAATTGAACACCTCCGCCATCGCCAAACTGGCTGAGATGGAGAAACAGGCCTGCGAGATCATCATCGATAACATCTTCGAAGAGATCAAAAAAATCATCAGCGAAAACCCCAAAGATCTACTCATCGATCTCAGCCTCTTCGGAAGGATAAAAATCAAGGATAGACACATCACGCACTAACCCTCAGAAAAGGCCAAGACCGGCAGCGCCATAGTCACCAAAAAGACCACCATACGCTCTCTCCTCTCCAAGGACCAATTGCCTAAAAAATTACCCACTTTAAACGACTCAGCTCAGAACCTGCCCAAACTCGAAGGGTCCTTCAATGAAAGCTTCTCCAAGTATCAGATCGAAAAACCCGTACTCAAGAGCAAGATTAGCGGACAGGCTGAGAAGGAAAAAGCGGAGAAAAGCCAACTCGACCACTCCATCGTCGATAAGCTGAGTGAGAAGTTTAGGATCAATGAGGAGGGCGAAGATTACGGAG
Organism: Nymphaea colorata; assembly: GCF_008831285.2. Classification (NCBI taxonomy): domain Eukaryota; kingdom Viridiplantae; phylum Streptophyta; class Magnoliopsida; order Nymphaeales; family Nymphaeaceae; genus Nymphaea; species Nymphaea colorata. The sequence continues at coordinate 23,726 of NW_022204836.1, read as the reverse complement.
AACTGGAAAGCCCCACCAGAAGATACAAGAAGCATCCGATCGCTCTGAAGAAGGAGATGTTGGGAGCCGGCCTCGACCCCTTGAACAAGGACCAAGATTTTTCAGTGATGGCAAAGACGGGTAAAAACTTGATGGCAGCTCACTTCGTCAAGCCCAACGCAACCAAGACGCGCTACCCTCCCATCATCAACGTCTTCAGCCGCACCCTCGCCTCGCCCATCTGTCCTCCCCTTCCCGCTGCCCCTCCCGCACCGCATCGGCAGCAACCTCTCCCTCAAGTGCGTCGGCCTCTACATCCACCCCGACAAGAAGACTCTCATGTACGAAAGCACCTACCTGCACGGGTTCGAAACCGCTTCTGAGTTCAAGGAGGAAGTGGCCAACGAGAGTAAGAAATAATCTACGGGCAAATGCTGCTGAACTAGTCGACCGAAGAGGTGAAGAAGCTTTCCTACAGGGACAAGAAGGAACTGTAGACCAAGATCCTCAGGAAGAAGCAAGTCTACGAACGGTACAACAACTACATCCTCAACGAAATCGACAGCAGCCACATCGCAAACATCAAGGCAGTCTGGATCGACAGCGTCATCAACAACATCTCAGCCTACAGCGAAATCAAACCCTACCAGGAGGACATCCCAGATTTCACAGTCCTGGAAACTGAGCTCTCCGAAGCCATCATCCACGAGAATCTGGAAGAAGTGGTCAACGACTACTACAGAGCCATGAAGAAAAGCATCACCGACTATGTCCTGCTCGACTAGAACGAGAGGAAAAGATTGGCCATCAAGATGTCATTCAAACCTGTCACCTACTGGGGCAGCGCCAAAAGCTCAGCTGATGTTGTCCCCTTCGAACAGAGAGAGGAAAACGCGAGGAATAGAGATTTCCTAACCTCAGATCTAGTCCTGTGCTCATCAGTCACGTGGTCTATCCTCCACTCCTGGGAAATCGATTTCAAGGATCGCTGTCTTTGCTGAACCTGCCGAAGAAGGGAGACAAGCGAGTGACCATTTCCGAGTTCATCCGCGTCCAGACCGATAACATCACGCAGGCCAAGAACATCTTCCTGCACGAGTTCTGCAAAGTGGTGGCGCAGAAGTACGACAAGGAGATCCAATCCTTCAACGGAAACGAGTTCTACATCAAGAAGTTCTGCGAGACCAATGCCACCCTCCTCAGCAATATCATCAGAGAGCTCATCTAGCTGCCATCGAACAGTACAAACAGTTCCTGTCCGCCTTTGCAGCCCAACCGCTGAGGACCATCAAGGCCATCATTGAGGATTAGCGAGTCAATCCAGTCCACTATCAGTTCGAAGACGCGTTTTTGATTGTGAAGATGGTGGAGAGGGATGGGAAGATGTACTTCTAGGACACCATGCCCTCCATCAAGGATCAACTGCTCAGGATCTTCGATTAGCTCATCAAGGTTTCGCATCAGTTGTCACGGCCTGAAACTTCGCTACGCAAATCGATAAGCAGTTCTTGCCTTAAATGACACTCGATGATGAAAAATACAGAGCTGCCCAAACATAGCTCCTTCCCATCCTCAACAAGCTGCTCTAGCCTTTCACCGTGGTTGCTTCCAGCTCTAGCTGGACTACAAGGAATACATCAACCTGAGAGATGCTGATTTCGTGAGAAATTCACCCAACATCAAGAAGATCCAAGAGGAATTCCTACGCATGGACGGCATGGTGCAGCATCTAACCTTGCTTCCCTTCTACACGGTGGGCAGGCTGATCGAACTCGACTTCAGAGACCTCCGGAAATCGCTGAAGGGAAGAGTAGACGACTATAGGGACGGAATCATCCGATGGGCCTACGACGGAATGATGAAGAACTGTGAAGAACTGTTCAAGAACATCCAAGGCACCCTCGAGATCATCAGAGTGAAGCCCGAAAGCTCTGAAAAGTTGGTAGAACTGGAGAAGTACATAACCAAGATCGAGAAGGAATTGGACAAGCGATACAAGGCGTAATTCTAGTCCATAAAATCATGGTTCAAGTATCTCTACGGGATCGACCACCCCTTCACCCAGGAGAACTACCAAACGCTGCACAAGACTGCGAAGCTGCTGTATTCCCTGCCGACTGAGGTAAACGTGGAGCAGCAGAGGATCGAAGAGGAGCGTGCCGAGCTCGAAGAGTCAGTCAGCAACATGATCCAGCAGCTAAACACTGACATCAACAACCTCCTCACCGAAATCGGAGAGCTCAAGAAGTTCACATAAAGCTTCGAAAAGGACGACGCGAACGCGAAGATTGACGAGCTCCTGGGCCGAGTGACCAACTTCAAGGAACCAAAGAGATCATCAACCACGATATCGTCACTCTGGAGATGGGCGAGGAAATCGAGTTCCCCAAGCTCTAGACCGCCAGCACGCAAATCGAGCCCTACGTTGACTTGTGGAGAATGGTGAGGACGTTCGACAACTACAACACAGCCTGGGTGAAAACTCCCGTCTTCAAGCTGGATCCCGAACTCATCGAAAAGGAGATCAAGCAGATGAACTCCAAGTCCATCAAACTGACCAACCGATTCAACGCCACCAGCCACACCAAGGCCAACGACAAGCGCAAGAACCCGACAGTGGAAGGACCACTCAAGATGCTGGACTGGCTCACCAACCAAATCAAAGATTACTCCAAATTCACACCACTCATCCGCGTCTTCAGCAACCCAGGAATGAAGGAAAGGCATTGGTCCCAGGTCAGCGAGTATACCCACTTCCCAGTCAATCCTGACCAGAATCTTTACATTAGAAAATTAGTGGAAATCGATGAGATTTTCGATAAGATTCCTTAGCTGGAGGTGATATCTGAAAACGCTGAGAAGGAGTTCGGTATTGAGAAGATCATCAGGAAGATGGAGGACGATTGGGCGCCAGTTGAAGTGTAGCTGAAGAAGTGGAGAGACACTGGAACTTTCATCGTGGCTGGTGCTTCCATCGACTAAATGCAGCAGATCCTGGACGACCAGATAGTCAAGACGCAAACCATGAAGGGCAGTCCCTACGCTAAGATCTTCGAAGCAAAGATAAAGGATTGGTAGGAGTGGCTGCTCTACACTCTCAACTTTTCGGAATACTGGGTGAAGGTACAGTCAGTGTGGCTCTATCTCGAGCCCATCTTCTCCTCTCCGATATCAAGAAGCATCTTCCCATCGAAGCCACTGATTTCGGCAATGTGGATACTGACTGGAAGTCAATGATGGCGAAAATCGTGGAGGATACTAAGGTCATCAACTTCACCAAGGACAGATCTTTCCTGTAGACTTTGAAGGAATGCCAGAACACACTGGATCGAGTGCAGAGGGGATTGAACGATTACCTATAGGGCAAGCGAGCAGCCTTCCCACGTTTCTACTTCCTCTCCAACGACTAACTGCTTGAGATCTTATCCGAGACCAAGGACCAACTCGCGTGCAACCGCATCTCAAGAAGTGCTTCGAGGGCATCCAAAATTGAAATTCGATGAGAGCAAAAAAGTATACGGAATGTACTCCTCCGAAGGCGAATACGTCAAGTTTTTGTCTATCGTCGATACCAACGCAGCCAACGGAAACGTGGACCAGTGGCTGCTGATGACCGAAAGCGCAATGATATAGTCAGTGAGAGAGGTCACCACTCGCGCCTTTGAAGACTACAGCAACATAAAAAGAACCTAGTGGGTGCGAGGCCGATGCGGCATGGCAGTGCTCTGTATCTCCATGACCTTCTGGACATACAACTCAGAAATCGCCATCTAGGGCGGCGCAGAAACCCTATAGAAGTTCTACAGTCGGCTCAACTTCGAGCTTTCATAGATCGTAGAGATCACCCGATCCGACATCAGCCCGCTAGACAGGTCAACCATCTAGGCCTTGATCGTGCTGGACGTCCACAACAGGGACATGATAAACCAGCTAAATTGGACAACGTTTACAAGATCACCGATTTCGCTTGGCAATCGCAGCTGAGATACTATTGGGAGAACAGCAATACCTGGGTGAGAATGATCAACGCCACCCTCCACTTCAACTATGAGTATCTGGGCAACTCTTCCAGACTGGTCATCACGCCACTGACCGATCGATGCTACCGTACTCTTTGCGGCGCGCTCAATCTCAACTACGGAGGCGCTCCCGAAGGCCCAGCAGGAACAGGAAAGACAGAGACAGTCAAGGATTTGGCTAAAGCTCTCGCCAGACAGTGCGTTGTGTTCAACTGCTCTGACGGTTTGGACTACAAGGCAATGGGTAAGTTCTTCAAGGGATTGGCCTCCTCAGGCGCCTGGTCATGCTTCGACGAGTTCAACCGTATCGATCTGGAGTGCTTTCCGTGGTTGCACAGCAAATCCTCACCATCACCATCGCCAGAAAGGAAGGCAAGAAGATCTTCTTCTTCGAGGATGCTGAAATCCCCCTCAAGCAAACCTGCAACGTCTTCATCACCATGAACCCCGGATACGCCGGCAGATCCTAACTGCCAGACAACTTGAAGGCCCTCTTTAGAGCAGTCGCTATGATGGTGCCAGACTACACCATGATTGCCTAAATTTCTCTCTATTCTTTCGGTTTCAACGATGCGCGTAACTTGGCCCGCAAGATCACCACCACTTACACCCTCTGCTCTGAGCAACTTTCCTCGCAGGACCACTACGATTACGGTATGCGTGCTGTGAAATCGGTCATCACTGCTGCTGGTAACCTCAAGCGTAAATTCCCCAACGAAAACGAGTCCATCCTCATGTTGAGAGCCATCAACGACGTCAACTTGGCTAAGTTCTTGGCCTTTGATCTGCCCCTCTTCAAGGGCATCACTTCCGACCTCTTCCCCGGCGTCGTCATCCCCGAAATCGACTACAAGAACATGTACGAGTGCATCGATATCAAACTCAAGGAAATGAATCTGCAAAAAACAGAGTATTTCGTCACCAAGATCATACAGCTCTATGAGATGATCCTTGTGAGACACGGTTTGATGGTCGTAGGACTTCCCTTCTCCGGAAAAACAAGCAGCATCAAAGTGCTAGCCGGTGCCTTAACGCTCCTCAAGTAAAGAAACCAGATGGGTGAAAACAAGACAGAAATTCTTATCATCAATCCCAAATCCATCTCCATGAAGCAACTCTACGGTTTCAACGACGAAATCTCACATGAGTGGACTGACGGTGTGCTGGCAGTCAAGTTTAGGCAATTCGCCAAGGCCGAAGACCCGAACCGCAAGTGGCTCATCTTCGACGGACCAGTCGACGCAGTGTGGATCGAAAACATGAACACAGTGCTGGACGACAACAAGAAGCTTTGCCTCAACTCAGGAGAGATCATCGCCATGAGCAAGCCGATGAACCTCATCTTCGAGCCGATGGACCTCCAGGCCGCCTCTCCCGCCACCGTCTCGCGTAACGGCATGGTCTACATGGAGCCGAAATCAATGGGATGGCGCATCCTCCTCGACAGCTGGGCTGCTAAACTTCCAGACCACTTCACTCCCGAGGACAAGGCCCACATCCCCAGCCTGATTGACTGGGTCGGCGACCATTTGCTCGAGTACATTCGCGGACACATCGAGGAATCCTCTCCCACGCAGGACCAAAACTTACTCCAGGGACTCTTCAGGCTCTTCCGATCGCTCTTGAAAGAATTCGACTCGCAAGAATTCTACCAAACCTTCAACGATACAAAGGTGAGGACGAGCATCATCGAGGGCAAGTTCATCTTCTCTTTGGTCTGGTCCTTCGGTGGAAGCGCAGACACTGCCAGTCGCAAGAAAATCGAACATTAAATCAAGAAGATCTTGTCAGGGGATGTCAAAGTGGACAAATACGAGAAACGCAAGCTAGCTTTCCCAGAACGCAATTCACTCTTTGATTATAACTACGCTCCCAAGAAGAACGTGGCTCCTGGGTCAGCCTACGAATGGGTTTTGTGGACAGATTACATCGATCTTAATGAGAAGATCCACAAGAGCGTGCTTCCTCAGGAAATCTTGGTAAGACCAACGATTCAGTCAGGTATGCCAACATCCTCAAGATATCCATCGAGAACCACATCCCCCTTGTCTTCTGCGGACCGACAGGAACAGGAAAATCCATCTACATCAAGAATTTCATATTGAATGAACTTCCAGCTGATAAGTATATGTCCATTGAGCTTGGCTTCTCCGCACAGACATCATCAATGCAAACTCAGGATATCATCGATGGCAAATTGGACAAGATCCGTAAAGGTGAGTATGGTCCTAAGCCTCAAGGAAACTGCATCTTATTCGTTGACGATTTGAACATGCCAACAAAAGAAAAGTACGGTGCACAGCCTCCCATTGAGTTGCTCAGACAGTTCCTCGACCAGGGTGGATGGTACGAGCACAAAGATAAGGAAAAGCCTTTCAAAAAGATCATCAATACAATTTTGGTCACTGCTATGGGTCCACCCGGTGGTGGTCGCTCCTTCGTCACTCCTCGTATCCTGCGCCATCTTTCCCTCACCTCTTTCACTTCCTTCGAGGATGAAACTCTCAACAGGATCTTCTCGACCATTCTCAAGTGGTTCTTCGGCACTTTCAACTTCAACGCTGACGTCCTCAAGACATAACCCAAGATCTTCAATGCCACTCTCGAGATCTACAAGAGCGCAATTGAACAGTTCTTGCCCACCCCAGCAAAGTCACATTATCTGTTCAATTTGAGAGACTTCGCAAGGGTCATCTTCGGTATCTGCATGTCAGACAAGTAAAAGCTGCAATCACAGGACCAAGCCTGCAGGATTTGGATGCATGAAGTACTCCGTGTCTTTTCCGATCGTCTCATCAACGAAGAAGATAGGCTTAATTTATTCAACATCGCTAAAAATTCAGTCAATCGCATTTGGCAGCTCAATTTCGATAAGACTTTTGAGCATCTGGACAAGACAATCAACGGCAAGAAGGATGGAAAGATCGATACGCTCGAAGAGATTAGAGGATTGCTTTGGACTGATTGCATGTCGCCACTAGGAGCCAGAAAAGTCTATGAGGAAGTCATCGATCCAACTCGTCTCCAAAAAGCAGTCGAATAATCCTTGGTAAACTACAACAACACAACTGACAAGCCTATGGACCTCGTGCTTTTCTCTTTCGCCGTGGAGCACCTCCTAATCATCAGTCGCATCATCAAACAGCCAACAGGAAACGCTTGTTGGTCGGTGTGGGTGGCTCAGGCAGGCAAAGTTTGACCAGATTGGCCACGCAGATCAGCGAATACGAGATCTTCCAGATCGAAATCACCAAACCTATGGCAAGCTGGAGTGGAAAGAGGACTTGAAGAAGATATTGAAGCAAACTGGTGGCAAGAATGAACCCACTGTCTTCCTCTTCACTGATAGCGAAATCAAGGATGAATCCTTTGTCGAAGATATCAACAATTTGCTCAACACTTATGAAGTTCCCAACTTGTTCAGCACCGAAGAAAAGGCATAACTAATGGAGTTGGTTAGACCAGTCGCCAAGAATGAGAACAAGCTGAAGGAGGGCACTCCTGCCCAACTCTACAGTTTCTTTGTATAGAAATGCAAGAAAAATCTTCATATCGTGCTGGCATTCAGTCCGATTGGTGATGCTTTCAGAACAAGAGTGCGTATGTTCCCTTCAATCGTCAACTGTTGCACGATCGATTGGTTCCAGGAGTGGCCTCAAGACGCTCTGCTTTGGCTGGCTCGTAAATTCTTAAACACAATTGAAATGCCTTAGTTGATTCGCGAGAAGTGCGTGGAGATGGTGCAATATTATCATTCCAGTACTTCGAAATGGGCAAAGACTTTCCTTCAAAAGCTAAAACGCAACTACTATGTGACCCCTACTTCCTATATCGAGCTAATTACCACTTTCAAGAAATTGCTCGACGAAAAAAGAAAGGAAGTCCAGGCTGATATCTTCAAGTACGAGAACGGATACGAGAAGATCATCGATACTGAAAAATCAGTGGAGGGAATGCAGAAAAATCTGATAGAATTGCAACCAAAACTAAAACAGGCTGCCATTGATACAGAAGTGAAGATGAAGGAAGTGCAGGAGAACAAGGCTGCAGCAGACGTGCTGAAAGAGGGTATCCAAGGCGAGGAGAAAATCGTCAAGGAGGCTGTTGATGCTGCAAACAAGATCAAGACTGAATGCGAGTTGGACCTTGCTGAAGCCATGCCCATGCTCAAGGCTGCAGAAGACGCCCTGAAGGTGCTCGATAAGAAGCAAATCGACTTGCTGAAGGCCATGAAGAAGCCTCCCAACGTCATCAGAGTGGTCATGAAGGCTCTCTGTCTCATCATGTATCCAAATCCCACCGAAAAGGTCAAAAACGCATAGACGCTGAAAATGTAAGTCGACTGGTGGGCCGCCTCTATGAAGTTGCTCGGTAACCCTAAGCTTTTGGACGAGCTGCTTGAGTTCAAGATCGAGAATTGCGATGAGCAGATCATCAACAACTTGGGCAAGTACTTGAACGACCCTGAAAACGTGCCAAATCTCAAGATCGAAGTTGTGGAGAATGCCTCAACGGCTTGCAAGTGCATGATCATGTGGATCACCGGCAGCTACAACTTTTACCACGTCAACAAGAAGGTCAAGCCCAAAAAGGCTGCACTCGCTGCCTCCGAAGCCGAAGTGAAGCAACTCTCAGCCAAACTGGCAGAGAAACAGAAGAGTCTCAAGGCAGCCGTTGACAAAGTCGACGCTTTGAATAACGAACTGCAGGCCACGATTAGATATAAGGAAAGACTGGAACGCGAGTATGAAGAATGCTCCAAACAGCTGGAACGTGCAGTGAAGCTGATTGAGAGCTTGGGAGGCGAGAAAGGACGTTGGGGCGAGCTGGCCAACTACTCAAAGTGGCCTACCAAAACCTAACAGGAGATATCCTCATCTCCTCAGGAGAAATCGCATACCTGGGCGCCTTCACTGCCGCCTTCCGTTCCTAGATCGTGGAGGAGTGGATCAACGAGACGAAGTCCAAGGAAATCCCCAGCTCTGAGAACTTCTCACTCGTGAATATCCTAGGCAACCCTGTGCAGATGCGACAGTGGAACATCGACGGCCTGCCCTCCGACAACTTCTCCCTCTAGAACGGTATCATCATCTTCAAGTCCCGCAGGTGGCCTCTCTGCATCGATCCCAGGGCCAGGCGAACAAGTGGATCAAGAAGATGGAGGCCGGAAGACGCATCAACGTCATCAAATTGTCAGATCCCAACTTCCTCAGGACCTTGGAAAACGCCATCCAGTTCGGCCAGCCAGTGCTGCTGGAGAACGTAGGAGAGGAATTGGATCCAGCGTTGAATCCCATCCTCCTCAAGCAGACCTACCAAAAAGGAACAAGCGTATACATGAAGCTGGGAGACCAGATCATCGAATACTCCAGTAAGTTCAGTTTCTACATCACCACCAAATACAGGAACCCGCATTACTTGCCCGAAATCTCCACCAAAGTGACGATCATCAACTTCATGATCACCTACGAGGGACTCAATGACCAGCTCCTGGGCATCATCGTCAAGAAGGAAAGGCCTGACTTGGAGGAAGAGAAGGAAAGATTGATCTTGGAAGGCGCTGCCAACCAGAAGGAGCTGTTTGAGATCGAACAGCAGATCCTTAAGGTGCTATCGAGTGATAAGAACATCCTGCAGGACGAGGAAGCCATCAACATCCTCACTGCCTCCAAGGAGAAATCAACGGAAATCAAATAGAACAGGAAATCGCAACAATAACCGAGAAGAACATCGACGCTGCTCGTCAGGAGTACAAGCCAGTGAGTCAGTAGGCCGCCTGCCTCTTCTTCGCCATTTCCGATCTGGGCAACATCGATCCTATGTATCAATACTCACTGACCTACTACATAGATCTCTTCACCCAATCCATCGCAAAATCCGACAAATCTCCCAACCTCACCCTCCGTCTGAAGAACCTCAAGAACTACTTCCTCTACTCTCTCTACTCCAACATCTGCAGGTCCCTCTTCGAAAAGGACAAGCTGCTCCTCTCCTTCCTCCTCTGCACCCGCCTCGCAGAGTTCAAGCACTAGATCACCAACGATTGCCTCAGGTTTTTGCTCACCGGTGGTGTCGCCCTGAACGATTACCTTCCCGATAAGCCCAAGAACTCAGAGTGGATTTCGCAGAAGAGCTGGGGAGAAGTCTACCGCCTGTCCCTTATGGATAAGTTTGGACCAGTCTTGACCAGCATCCAGCACCATACCGACCAGTGGAAGAAAATCTACGATTCCAAAGAGCCCCAGAATGAAAAAATGCCACAGGAAATATAAGAGGCATTCACCCACTTCGAGAAATGCTGATCCTGAGGACCATAAGACCGGATAAGATGATCCCCGCCTGCCAGAACTACGTGGTTAGCGAATTGGGAGAAAAGTTCATCTCTCCTCCTCCCTTCGACCTGGCCAAGATTACAGCGACTCCAATTCCACTTCTCCACTCATCTTCATCCTCTCGCCAGGATCCGATCCCTTCGCCTCCCTCTCCTCCTTCGCGCAGGCCAAGAACGCATCATCAAGCCCATCTCCCTCGGTCAGGGCCAGGGCCCAGTGGCAGAGAAGATGATCCAGGAGGGACAGAAGACCGGCGACTGGGTGGTGCTGCAGAACTGCCATTTGGCAGTCACCTGGATGCCCACTCTCGAGCGCATCTGCGAGGAGATTTCTCCTGATCCATAGATCACCAAGCCGGACTTCAGACTGTGGCTCACCTCCTATCCCTCTGACAAGTTCCCCACTGCCATCCTCCAGAACGGAGTCAAGATGACCAACGAACCGCCCAAGGGTCTGAAGGCAAATCTCACGGGTTCCTACCTCACCGACCCCATCAGCAGCGAGGAGTTCTTCGAGGGCAACAAGAACCAGCCGGACAACTTCAAGGCCCTCATCTTCGCGCTCTCCTTCTTCCACGCCGTCATCCAGGAGCGCAGGAAGTACGGTCCGCTCGGGTGGAACATCCCCTACGAGTTCAACGAGAGCGATCTGCGTATCTCGGTCAGACAGCTCAAGATGTTCATCGACGAAAACGATAAAATCCCCTTCCCTGCGCTGAAGTACCTGACAGCTGAGTGCAACTACGGAGGCAGAGTCACTGACGATAAGGATAGAAGACTGATCGTGACGCTGCTGGACGATTATTTCAATGAACGGGTGCTGAACGATAAGAACTATCGGTTTGGACCTGATGAGTCGTTCAAAGTGGCAAAGTACAGCACAATCCAGGAATACTTGGATCACATACAGACACTGCCTCACCTCATTCACCCCAATGTGTTCGGATTCCATTCCAATGCCGACATCACCAAGGATATCAATTAAACCAACCTTCTCCTGGAGTCTGTGTGCTCTGCTCCTCATAATCATCTGGCGGATAGGGACAGTCAGTTTAATAGATGCTCTAGCGCCTCATCCAATCAATCTTGGGTGACTTCCCCGATGCCTACGACGTGGCTGACGTGATGAAAGTCTATCCCGTCTCCTACCGCGAGTCCATGAACACCGTCCTCACGCAGGAGCTGCAAAGGTTCAACGGACTCATCAAGATCGTGCGTTCCTCCCTCAAGGACATCAAACTGGCCATGCTCGGCAAGATCGTCATGAACGCCTCCCTAGAAGCCGCCTCCAAGTCCCTCTTCAATGGCAAAGTCCCAGATCTTTGGATGGGCAAAAGCTATCCCTCACTCAAACCGCTCGGCTCCTACGTCTTCGATCTCAAGGCTAGGCTCTCCTTCTTCCAGCGATGGATAGACGTGGGGTATCCTACAGTCTTCTGGATTTCCGGTTTCTTCTTCACTCAAAGTTTCCTTACCGGTGTGCTTCAAAACTACGCCAGACGTTACACGATCCCCATCGATGAGATCACCTACGATTTCTAGTTCATCAAATAGGCGCCGGACATGAAGCCTGAGGATGGAGCCTACGTCGACGGTCTTTTCCTGGAGGGCTGCAGGTGGAACTACAATAATATGATGCTGGACGAGAGCGAGCCGAAGGTGCTTTACACCAAGTGTCCGCACATCCTGTTGAGGCCCTCCCACAGCAGCAAGCTAACCAACTACAAGAACTACAAATGCCCTGTGTATAAGACATCGCCAGGAGGGGTGTGCTGTCCACCACAGGCCATTCTACTAACTTCGTCATGTATATTAGATTACCTACCGATCTAGAACAGAGTCACTGGATCAAGAGAGGTGTCGCATTGCTTACCCAACTAGATGACTGATCTTTATAGTCAATATTGTCAGCAAACATACGGATATGGATATAGGGTATGGGATGAATTAATGATTATATGGATAAATGGAGGGATGGCTGATCACTTGTTTGTTAGCCAGCGACGCATGGTACGCTCGGGATTTCATTAAGAACGCAAAAACGAGCAATTGGCAATCCTTCCTTTTCAGCTTATCGATATTTTTACAGATAATACTATTTGGCATGGGTGAATCCACTCCTGCTCCTGCTAAGCTTCCTCGGCTTCCTCCACTTGCTTTTTCCCCATTTTCCTCCATGAGGCGAGACAGGCCCTGCTGCACCACGAAGTTCTAGAGATCCAGGCCCACTCTGGTGGCCATTTCCGCCATCACTTTCGCAATGTCTTTGATGCGAGCATCGAGAATGGCTACCGAGTTATCGTAGTGCTTCAGTTACTAAGAAATCCTGACTATGTCTGGGCGGTATTCCTCAGATATGGGCAAGTAGTGCATCCCCTATTACTATTTCCATCCATCAGTCCTCTCCTCTCCACTACTCCAATCTCTTTCCATCTTGCCAATCCCTTTATAATCCCTCTCCCTTCCTCTCTCTTTTTCCCCCTATCCTTTTTTATAAATAGCTCGTTCCGTGCGATAGTGTTTTGTTGCTTGCGATAATTATATGAATAGCAGTCAGGAGTTCTAGTTGCGAATCGGAGTCTACCACCACCCCTCCCTCAAGACCAGCCAGCTCATCGAGTTCCTGCAGAACTAAGCCAACGACTACCTCGCCAACGAACTGCCCCAGAACCTCATGATCCGCTAAACCTTCATCGCCGTCTTCGACGTCATCACCGACCCGCTCAAAGTAGACCCCGCCGAGTACGTGGGATTCATCGTACTCTACAGCTCGTCATCAATAGAGACCTTCAACTTCGCCAAGGGATGCCTTCCGCTGGGATCAGGGGACTAGTTTTTGCTTTTTGTGGAGATGGATAATACCGAGAAAAAGTTGAATGAGGTGAAAGGCCAGGGTGAAGAGTTCTGCAAGGAGAGAGGAATGCTGTACATTCGACTCACACTCAAAAATCCCGAAGATTTGGTCGTGAATTTGGAACGCAGCATTTACCTACTGATTGAAATTACTACTACCCTAACTAATAGGAACGGCAAAAGGCAACAGCCAACTACTAGATGCAGATCTCTCCTCAGAATTTGTACTGCAGTATTCGGATAGCGAGCAAAGATAGTGGCAACCAGCGAATAGAAGCACAAAGTGATGGGACTAATCGAGCAGGCTTCCCTGATGCGGACTGGCCGGTAGAAGGAGATGATAGCCGAACAGTAGGCCATTGACCAATCGATTGAAAACGTGGAGAAGGTGCTCAACAACATCAACAGGCACATCAAGAAAAATTGGAATCGACTGGTTCACCAATCTCAGCACTCCCTCTACAAGCCCATCGAAAAATAATCAAAAACCTACAACAAAAGTACCCCTCCATCTAACAAGTCAAACTCACCCAATAGTTCATCGATGATCCCCTACCCAATCCCGCCTCTCTGCGTCCGCTTCCTCCGAGGGAAAGCATCTACAACAGCAAGTACAACAGCAACCTGCAGCAGAGCATAAAGAAACTGTAGTCCTCCCTCATGAAGTGGTGATCGTGATGGAGGAAGAGGAGCACGGAAGGATAGTGGGAAGCAAGATCGCATAGGTGGAAGTCTACAGAATAGCAATTTCGAATAATTGGCAGTGAACGCGCTGAGGAAACTGGAGCTATCGGCCAATAGAAGAATTTGAGATTGATGAAGGAACACATTAGAAGCAAAGTGGAAACGTACATCAGGCAACTGTCGAGAGGAGTGAGGAATATCGAAAACAACGTAATTGGTGATTACATAGGAACTTTCGAACGATCATATCTGGCAGTCCAAAAGAAGTGATCACTCAGGCATTTTTGTACCACATTATATATAATCAATCTAGCAAACCACACCATTTATGATATATTGATGCAACACGATATGATGATCATAGGGTAGTGATTCTGTCCGGATTGTACTGGCACAGGTTGCTCACCCTCACCCACCACCGCCAGAACTACCCCCCGATCCCCTCCTCCAGGTATTGCATGAATAGCCCACACCCGCCCCTCGTCCGCAGCTGGGCCATCAGGTAGAAGTCGACGTGGCTCGGCCTCGCCCCTCCGAAAAAGGGAGCCTTCGAAAGATAGATATTCACCAACTCTTGGATGGCTTTGGTGAAGTTTTACTTGCTCTTAGAGTATCTTTAGCCCTACCTTACGATGTTCAGCAAGTTCCTGCCTATCCTGGAGAGGACCAGAGCTCCATTCCTGCCGAGAATGCCGAAGACGTTGTAGTTTCTGGATGTGTCCTGGTATGAGCTAAGATTGGTGTGGAAAGTGTATTGATAGGTGAGTTTGGGATGCCAGAAGAGGCTCTCTAGAGGCGGGAGAACTTCCCTGTCGATGTGTGCCTGCAATGCTTCAACTTCTCCTCCGTGGCGATCCACTTCCTGTATGAAATACCCATTCTCCCTAAATAATTCAGAAATGGGGGCCACTCCGCTGATCACAACCTTGGGCTCGAGGGCAACGACCACTTTAACTGCAGGCCATCTCTGTTCCTCCCCCTTCTCCCTCAGTCCCAGCAAAAAAGAGCCCTATTGAGTTGCACCAAGTCACTCACCCTCCTGAACCCAACTTATTGTAGTTCAGCATTAGGTAGAGATACTGCGATTGCCAACAATCGTTCTGCATGTATAGCGTGATGTTGACCAGACTGTCGTAGAAACTGCGGATCGATTGCTCCATGGGAAGATTGTCCTGCTATCTCCTGAGAATATCCCTGCGCATCTTCTCCCGCTCGGAGAGGATGGCCTCCAGGTTGCTATCCAATCCGTTGACAGTATTGGCCAGGCGGTACTCCTTGGCGAAGGTCCTGGTGACTCGTAGCAACATTAATATAACAACACTGCCGAATTTATTTATTGCATATGCAGACCCCCACTCGCCAGCATTCGCTATTGGACTCCTTCATCGATTACTGCGTCCGCTCCAAAAGCTACACCAGCAGCGAAGTCCTCAGTCCCAACCACTCCTCCATGAGATATGCCAAAGCGCCAATCCACCGGAAATTAAAACAGAAAATGAAGATGAATCCCAATAGCGTCAACGTCCCCACTAACCTGTATGAGCTTAAACGGAGGAGAATGGCCGAGGAGGCAATGAATAGACAGAAGAAAGTGAACGATAATCGACAGTTGCTGAACATCACACCGGTTATGGTCTATAGCTCGGCCTAACCCATCAAAAAATCACAGGTTAGAGCGAATTCAACCATGACCATCAACCGTCGCTACCTCAGAGCAAAGACAGAAACCGCCCACACCCATCGTTCCTTCTCGCCCTTCCTCACCGAGCAAAAGCCCCGTCCTCCCAGCGAAACGCCTGGAAGTGAGAGCCATATATAATCATATACCTCCGGAGAGATAAATAGGAATAGACCGTTTACTGCATTCCCAACCAGCAATAATTCGCTCAATCGATTGAGGACCATCCAGATCTAATTGCCGAAACACCGCAAAATAGGGAAGATTATGACCTCCTTTGATGATTCCTTGAGTGCGTGGGAAGCACCCTTCGAATGACCATGCTTGCATGATTCTATCTCATATTGCGTATGACTAAGCCTATGAATGATCAGAGCAGGTGCCTGCTGGAGATGGCAACGCATCTGTCCACTCTTTCCTTCAGTTCCCGCAGAGGAGGCGTGAGGACGCTGAGCAGTTGGCTGCAGGGGGATATGAGTTATTCCGAGAGGAGATCAGCGCCGATGAGGTTGATGATGCGGTTGAGGATGATGTTCTTCAATTCCTGGTTGTGGCTGGCGGTGCCATCCTGCAGGACGTGCACCATCATCGTCACCAGATGCGGCTTGTTGGCTGGGTTGATGAGGTAGGAGCGAAGCTGGTAGTCCACCTCAGCGACTGAGAGCGATGCCAATCTCTAAAAGGTTTCAGTATGGTCTTCAGCTGTGGACTCTTCATTGAGTGTGATCTCATTGGTCTTATTCTTGAGGTGCTTGTCTTTCTGCTCGCTATAGTTTTTCCTCTTCTACCTGGCCTCCTTCTGGATCTCTTCCTAGATCTTCTTTTTCTCCTCAGTGAGGTTTTTGAAATCGAGGAAGAAGGGCAGCGCCGGCATCTCTGAGGAATTGGGTGCGTTTCTGGTCCTGATCTCATCGTAGTAGACCAGAGGCATCCACTTGGTGATGTCATGGAAGGAGTACGATGGGACGCCATCAACTGCATCGGGGATAGAGTCAAGCACATCCTCGACGTTTTATTGATTTGCAACTGCTCGCGTGGCTGGTTGGCGTTCATAGACAGTTCCTTCCTATAATCTTCCTCCAAAATCTAATCTAAGGTTCAAACAATAGCTGTTCCTAATTTCTCGTCGACGTCAATCGTCCGATATAGTTATTCCAAACATTGGCTTCCCTCCTGCCGTGGAAGATGCTCACCATGAATTGGTTATCCGGAGTGAAGGAGTGCCAAACCATCTCGTTTCCACTTCCCAAATCAAACGATTTGTACAGCTGGCTGTCGACGATGCTCCAAATGTTCAGCCTGCCGCCCTTGTGCGAGGAAACCAGGAAACGGTTGTCAGCGGTGAAGGATAAATGAAGCACAGGACCGAATTGGGAAGTGGGGAAGATCCTTCCTTGGGAAATCTTCAACATGTCCCACACTTATATTTGCTCCTTTTACAGATTTTAGAAAGAGAGGAAAGCTAAATAATAAATGAAGTACTGTTGGAGTGGTTCGTCGCTGGGGCGCCGGCAGAGACCTCTATCCTATCGAGGATAGTATTGGTATTGAAATCGCATACGACTATTTGGCTGGGCGTGACAGCAAAGATAGAGTGTTAATTATATAGCAAAATTTGCTTGATGTTGGGGACGTGCCATTCGATGGGGGACGATCCTCCAAGTTTGATCATTTTTCTCTTAGTGGCAACGATGTAATATTTATTACTGAGCGAAATTTTGGCAGTGGTGGCGTACTAGTGAATGGGGAAAGTTTTTTCGTGGGAATTGCCCTTGTAGAGCTCCACGTTGAAGTGGCGAGCGATGAGGTGGTAGGGCAGCTTGGAGTGGAGGGTCCGAGGGAGCAGGTAGTTGTTACACTGGGAGTGGAAGGAAACGAACATGGTCTATGAAGAAGTGGAAAGGACAAGCTCGTTGTTGTTGGCAATTATGGCATCCTAAAGCGGTTATTTGCTGCCCAATCTTTCTCTGTAAAGACTTAAGATCTTGTTGTCATCTAGATTCACCCTGAGCTGACGAATGCAATTGGCTGAAGAGCTTCCGCATGCAATCACCGGTAGGCCTGGCATGAAGACCAAAGAATCGATTTCCCCCTTCAGGCATTCCTAAAACTTATGCAAAATCCTCTTGCCGTCCAAATCCCACAGGATCACGTTGCCCTGCTCATCCCCAGAAGCCATCCACGACTTTTAACTGCTGAAGGCAATAGCACTCACAGCTAGTTTCTGCTTCACCGAGAAAACTATTTGGTCCTTCCTGAGATGGAGGAAAGAGATGATTCCGCTGTCCATGCCCACGCCGATGATATCGACGAGGGGAGAAGCCTCGATGAAGGTTATCTTGTGGCTGTTTTATTGGCAATGATTGAGGAATCTTTCAAAGGAATACAGGATCTTATTGGAGACAACATTGACCAAGACGATATTCTCTTGGTTGTAGAGGATCACCTTGTTGACGTAGGTAACAGGGTGGACTATTCCCTAGATATTGAATGAAAATTATTGCGAGAGGACTTCATTGGTGCTCTCATCGATCATCACCAATCGATTGCCCTCGTTCAGTATCAAAATCCCCTAAAATTTAAGCAAATTGCATCGCTTTTCTCCTCCCTCCACCTACCACTGTCTCACTATGTGGTGGTACTTCATCTTCACCACAAGGCCCTCGTGCGGATGTACGTATACTCGTTATATGAGACTGCTGCAGTGATGGGCGCCGAAAAGGAAGGCGAGGCAACCTTGATGGCGAGGTTTTCGGAATAGACCTTGAAGGAACAGCCAGTGGGGGCGGTCAGGGAGGGCGGGGATGAGTGGGAAAGGGAGAGCTTGCCACTGATGAAACCGCCGATCGTGCGGTAGGGGTCGAGCAGACTTCTCTTCTGCTATTTTGTACTCATGTTGAAGGCTATTATTATATTACTATTATATGGACATGCGATGCGAAATATATGGAAAATCAGAGATCTTCTTATGGAACAATATCACCCTACTCGCTGTCCCGCCCCACTGCGCCAAGGCTATACGCCCAAACCGCCGCTACCGCTATCTAAATGAAGATTAGCGATTGCTAAGCGGGTATACGGTCTTCGGAGGGATTGGCTTGGGTATCGGTATCTTCTATTTTCTTTTCTGGTGATTATGGATGAAGTATTCCCGCTTCGGATGGAAGAGCTTGTCAGTCTATTATAATCTCTTCTGTGCGCGGGGGTTGATGTAAGCCTCGCTGACGTTAAACTAAGGGCTACTCTCATACCTCTCCGCAAAGGGATTGTCCAGGATCTTTAGATTAATTTTCTTTTGAGGTTGTTTCGAAAAAGGGTCATTCTGAAGTTTTCATGTATGGATTTTTTATTGAACTCAGGGAGGGATTAATTTTGATAGTTGAGTAATGAATTTTCCTGAGTTTTTCTGAGATACTCTTTCAGTTTCGATTTGATCTGATCGATGGAGGCTTCTCTGAGGGAATACGGGGTCTATTTTCGGTAGGAATCCGAGGAGTTGCGAGGATTGGCCCTGATGGGAAAACCGACAAGCGGATGGGGTTGGATTGCGGTTAGAAGTAACTTGGTTTTTGGGTGGCGCTGTTGCTGCTCTTGCGAATGATGATGGGGGAGTTTGGGTGGGTCAAGGGCAGCACCTACTTGTTTGGTATTTTTTTGAGCATCATTCAAGCAATAATATTATAATTTACGCATTCGGCGTTCTGATCAATAATTAGTAGGGAATAAAATGAATGTGTGGATAAATGTTGCTTATTTGCTGAGAAGGGATTATCTTGCCATATTACCGAACTACACACTGCAAACATTTAGAAATACTTTTATTTCTCCTTTATTTTCGTTTATTTATCCCTACAAACCCCCATTTTCTCTCTGTTCTCTTTCCCCAAAAAAATAATTTGCTTACCTAAAAAATCCGTCAAAAATTCAAACTTATAATTAATCAAATAGAGCTAGGTTTCCGGTATGTCGCTAAATCCCCCCGCTAGAATAAGCTGACGCACTTCGACAAGGAATAATAGCGAATCTTCTAGATAATCACAGGAAAAATTCGATACCCATCCAAATCCTTTAGAGACTATGATCTGGCCCCCGACCTCATCATCAAGATCACCGTCCCAAACTCCTAATCCATCCCCAGGAGCAGCTACCTCTAGCTGTCCAATTACGTTGCCTTTCCCTCCAAAAGATGGAAAGGGCGTTCCAAAAGGCAGAAAAAATGATCATCGAGCAAATGAACCAAAATAAATAAAATAAAGATCCCTCCAATCTCAAAATCAGACTGCAGAAAGCAATCGTACCGACCAATCTGAATGTCAAACATACGTACATTGTGAATGACTACAATTAGCAATAACCGCTATAGATGGAAAGCATTTACAAACATGATGGAACTTTGGACTGCTTCAGCTTGGAGTATAATGCTATCGTGTATATCTTGCAAGAGATCTGCGGGTTTAGAGTACGGTCTTTTTTACTCTATGACTAGAAACAGGAAAATAAGGAAATTTTTCTATTCCTCACCCTCTCGTCGGAAAACCTGATCAACCTGGCTCGGAAATACCGCATAAAGAAGCAGATAGACTACACCTTCATCGATTTTTTTCTCAACGACCCAACAGGGCGCGACGATCGTCCAATCAAATATTCATCATCAGTAAAAACAGACACGATCCTTCTTAAGCAAATAAAGGCAATCAACCGTTATTTCAAAGTGAACCACTCTCCGCACGAGACCACGGACATCATCGAGGAAAAGGATCTCACGGACGACCAGCTCAACAACTTCAGAGACTACATCGAGGAGATCACCAACATCTATGAGTATTACAAGTACAAGTGCACCAAGGATATCACCAATCGGGAAAAATCGTATATCTTTGAATACAACCGGAAGAAATTGAACAGAGGTTGCGAGGATCTGTACGGTTTGGTCAAGCAGAGACGGGAGTTTTTCAGCATCAATAAAAGAGTCCTCGAAAAGTACGGGTTCAAATCGCATGAAGAGCCACTAGCTTACCAATAATTCCACCTGCCTGATAAATAATCAAAAAATTCCAGTTTTTTCTAAAAATTATACAGTCTTCTCCTCTACAAACCGATGGTCGTCAACGAGAGCGGAGATTTGGATCTTTTTCTCAACATGGAGAAATCCAAACTCAGCTACCTCATCATCAAGAACAACTTCAAGGTCAATTACCTCAAGAAGATGGGCTTCGATTTCATGACCCTCAGCAACAACTTCGAAAAATTTGGAAACATGGCGGAGAAATCGAAGGCGGAATCAATGGCAAAAATTTATAAGCTGAATGGCCAACCTATGCCTTGTTTTCAGATATCGATACCATTCGAAACTACGTCGGCGATAACGTTGCCTTTGAGGTCATGATAACCAACTAATTGATCGTATACTTCCTGGCCATCCTCCTCCCCTTCACCTGGCTCTACGCATGCGAATAAATCTTCGGCTAGTATATTTACATGTACACCACACTCATAGAGACCATCCTCTTCGCAGTCAGCTACCAGGTGTACCTCTTCTTCTGGAGATCAGCGAAGGAGAGTTCATTCGAAACTACTCGGATTCTGTCAGCTCCAAAATATTCTTGAGTAACCACCGAGGCCCTATAAGAGAAATCTACTCACTGATGAAGTCAACTAATTCCAGCCCTTCAATGGGTATATGTCCACCATGGTCAATACGCTATGCGCAATCATCATCCTCACTTTACTTGTGATTATGGGAGTGGTCTTTTACGGGTGCAGGATGCTGCTTATCAGTATCTATGACCCGC
Source organism: Nymphaea colorata (assembly GCF_008831285.2). Taxonomy (NCBI): domain Eukaryota; kingdom Viridiplantae; phylum Streptophyta; class Magnoliopsida; order Nymphaeales; family Nymphaeaceae; genus Nymphaea; species Nymphaea colorata. Next base: position 2,390 of record NW_022204836.1, on the reverse strand, counting down.
TTTCCAACTATCAAGTTTCCAACCTTTCCCTTCCGCACATAGTCTCGTATCTGGTCTTCTTCATCACTGTTGATTTGGCAGCAATAATCGCAACCAATCGACTCATTTCGCTTATGATATATCTTCAAAACCCACCGACTGACGAGGCGGAGTAGTAGTGGCGTGAAATCCTCACCTTCTTCTATCTGATTGGCCTGTAGATCATTCCTTCCTTTTTCTTCTTTATCATATAGCCCTTCAGCAGCACTTCCTGCTACGCCAATGCCTGTCTCGACGAGATATAATACTACGTTTTTTCGAGGATGATCATCACTTTCATCATTTCCGCCCTGAGATTGGCGCATGTCTTTATATTCAAGTACCTGCATATGAAATAATTCTTCAAGAAAGATCCACCAGTAATATACCAGGATAAACTATCCAACCTTTTGAATAAAGCCATGAAGGAATCGAAGAAGAAGAGTCACGTTATCGATAATAACTATACCATCATTGTGTTGATCAGCTACTCAATTTACTGCAACGTTTGCCTCTGATTTCTATTCTCTCCTTCATTGCTTTCTACATGCAATACACTAACACTCGTTTGGGGGTACTCTACTAATAAAGAAGACCCCTGAATCTTTCCTAAAAAATCCTTCTATTTTCCAAATCAGCAAAGGTGATTTTCTATATCGGCATTCTCTCCCAAGCGTGGATCAGCATCTTTCTCTTTTAGTTCGTGTAGACTCACTTTCAAGACATCATCTAAAAGCTGTCAACCATGACAACCTATCAGGGCATTTTCCTATTCAAAATGGTCTGTGTGTGGTGTATTTCATTATCTTGCTATCCTTGTCGAAAATCGTTGGAAATGTGGTACAGGGGTACAGTAATGATGCCTTACTAAGTAAGCATGATGATATTTAGAAAGAAAGAATAATAAATTCAAAGAATATATCTAAAGTAGAGGCCGTCTTAAGGTAGAATTGAAGCAGACCTATTGTCCATTACCGTTGAAATCAATCCTACGCTTATATAGTCCGTAAAAATTGAACCAATAACTCCTTTAGAAGATGTTGTACGGTGGAGAAAAATAAGTCAGCATTCCTTCTATTGATGACGAAGCTATCCACAACGCTGAATCCCTAATCAACATCTCATTTAAAAATTTAAAGTGATTTTCGAGTAATAATACTGCTATCCATCTTGTATTTAACATAGAATGCATAAAAATAAGTAAGTTATGTATATCACTCATTTGTACAGATTCCCTCAGGCTTCATCTCGCTTAAATCATCGGTGAAATTCCCTTTTTTGGTGATCTAAGCAACGACTACGGGCTCAGTGATGTTGTTTGCCTCCTTGTAAAGCTCAGTGAAGCCAAGGTTAGCATCCTCCTTGTAGTTGATCATCAGTTGAGTCTGATCTTCAAGATTTAGACCCGTTTCTTGAGTTACTCCTTCCACTATGGCTCAGCTTCCTCGATGATGTTCTCCAAAAAGGGGAGGATGTCGAGGTTGTAGATGGCTTCTTTGACTGTTTGCGTCTCCTTGAACTTTCCTTAGTATTTTCTCTTCAGTTCCTTGCATTTCTTTCTAAGGTATTGCTCGTAGGGGCTCAGTTGGCCGAGGGCGGTTTCGTAGGTGGGCAAGTTTTCCCAATCAACGCCTTCGAAATACTCATGCTCCATGGCTTGCTTGAGAGTGATCCTTTCGCTCATCTCCTTGCGGTTCATTTTGCTCATGAGATCCCTCAAGGCTGGTGAGAAGAGTTCGGGGCATAGGAAGAGCTCAGTATCGCATGATTTGGTGAAGATGATATACTCCGATCCGCCTGCGAAGGGGGCACAGCCGACCATGAGATGGTAGAAAACACCACTGAGGGAATAGACATCCGAAACCTTCTCTGAAGCCTTGTTGTGGATGCACTCAGGAGCCATGTAGTTGGGAGTTCCAACGTAATGCTCAAAGGGTTTTCTTCCCTTTAGGCCATTTCCAGCGCCCTTGATGTCAGGTCGGGAGAGGTCCTTGGCCGTTCCGAAATCAATCAACTTGATTTCATGCTTATCGTTGATGAGAATGTTCTCAGGCTTGAGATCGCGATGGACGATTTCATACTTATCGTGGATGATGGAGACAGCTTTCAGGATGTGGCAAACATAATACTTGAAAAGCGATTCTCCAACGATACCGTAGAACTTGGATTGGTCCCACAGTTCCCCATTCTCGGGGCATTCCATCTGCAAGAAGAGGTGAAGCTGGTCCTGGAAGGTCTTGTACAGTCTGACCACGTAGTTGCAATCTAGAATAATCTCGAAGAGTACCCTTGAGTCTGGAGAGGCAATGCTTCTCCATGAAGAGATCCGCCTCTTTGCGCATTCTTTGCAATTTGGCCTTTTCCGCCTGTTT
>NW_022204835.1:0-27916 GCF_008831285.2 Nymphaea colorata | reverse complement strand
TGTGATTATCGAAAAAATAATCTTATTAAAACTCATATAATTCTTCAAGAGGGTGTTTGTAAGGAGAAAAATTGGCTAATTTTAGTATACGATAATTTTCACAGTCAGGGGGGGGTGTGATATTTTTATTTATCTTTTGTGGAGTTAGATTTAAGATAAAGAGGTAAAAGTTATGGGGTCCAAAATATCACGATTTTTTAATATAATGCCTTAGAAGAGCCTGCAGCTGCTCTTAGAATCGGTTTCCTTGTGCCGAGGCTTGCTAATTTTTTTATTGAGAAGGGATATCTTCAATATTTATCAAGGAGTTCTGGAATACAATATAATTATTTCAAAAAGTAAGTCAAGATTCAATGCTTAGGAGCTATTCAATGCCTATTGACAGGAAGGGCTAAACTGAGATCCCCAGTGCGCTGCACATGGACCTAATGGATAAGTTCAAAAAGTTCAAGAAAAAGGAAAGACAAAGGATTAAAGAAACTGCCAAGAATATTTCGGGGGAAAAGTTAAAGGAAAGGAAAAGAATCAGTTCATCCTCCACTAGGCCAGCGTCTACGGAAGCCTGCAAGCTGGTTCAAATGACTAACTTTTCTTAGCGGAGCGCCAGGTTATATAAGGCCTTGAGGGATATATTTTATCTAAATATATTGGCAAGATATCCAGGGAGATTTTAATCAAGCTGAGAAACTTAGCTAGCCGTTCTCAGGATTAGTAAGGTAAAACATCATTATTATTATCTGACTCTTAAGTCCATCTTGCCCTATCCATAGAGTCTAGCCTGTTTGAGATCTCATACCAGATAGACCTCTCCAGAGTATGCGGCACTCAACTCTTCTATGGTATATTCTTTACCATCTCATCCCTTCATCTCAACATAAACATTCGTTATGATTAATCAGAAAATGAGTTTACTAGTCGGAAAGAAAAGCTACTATCTGAGTTGAAGGAAAAGCTGGCCATTTTCTTCGAAAAAGATGATAAAATCATATAATAGAAGATAAATCTTTTCTAAGAGCAGCTAAAAGGGCTTAAAAAGGATGGTCGCACAGTAGACTAGTTTAGCTTTTTAGGATTTATCAGTTCAGCCGTTAGTGTGGTCAAAAATGTTGCAACAAATGTTGTTACAAATTACGTAGCGCCGGCTCTGAGGGTGATTAACCCAATCGTGCAAAAACTAGCGAATGAAAGTGCATCTTTTCCAAATAATTAGTTTTGGGTGTAGATGTTATAGGACATTAAAACGGAAGAACCAACATGGCAAATTGGGCTAATCACTTTGAACGCGTTTGGAAATAGTGGTAAGCTTCTTTCCTGTATACAATTTACTGGGACACTGATAAATAATGTCACCGTCATCACATCGAAGGCCCTAATCCGAGAGAAGTTTTCGAAATTAAGTGAGCCCATTCAAGTTAAAGGGACCATCAGGATGAATGGAGAAGACTTTGAAAGATAGCTTACCCCCATCACTCTAACCTTTGAAGACCTAGGCAAAACCGCCAAAAACCATAAAAATGTAAGCTAAGATTTCAATCACTAAAAGGCTTCAAAAGTTCTCATCAAGTAAGATGTGCCTCCGAAGGTTCTCTACCTATTCCTGGAAAAGCCTTTTGAGAACTTTAAAAAATAGGAGGCATTTGAAGTAAAGTTCATCGAAGACAAGTCCTTTTATTACCAGTTTATAAACTCCAAAATAAGTACAGCCGGATGGAAAAGAATAACATCACCAAATTTGAAAGAACCATAGAAGCAAAGTAAGTAGAGAATGGTCACTCGTTCACAAGTTTCATAGTCCACATACTCTTCACACTAGGGGTCATCGATACATCCAGAAAAGTAATAAAAGATAGTCTTTGAGACTCAGTAAAGTCCAATCGCTTCGTTTGATGAGCACTATCTGCTAGAAGGATTTTAAAGAGATGAAATCTTGGTTGGCTCGCCTGTATATTTTAGGGACGAATCTACAAAGAGGTATGTTATCTTTGCAGTCAACGATCACTTCAAGACAAAGGCAATCTCAAATGAATATTCAAAAGCAGCCAAAGAAGCTTTTTAGAAGGATAATGAGCAAAAAAAGTTGAGCCTGTTACAACATTTCTCGATCTTCCTGAATAAGGAACAACTCAAAAAGATTACATACTAGTCCTAGCTGCATGCGACAGAATTGGAACATAGAAATGTTCAAAAGAAGGCTTAACTACTTAAGGAAAGTCCAAGTATATCCAGTGTCTTGAATGAACTCAAAGCCTTATCACCATCTTTTCCATCGACAATCAATTGCATTGGAATCATACAGATGATTAGCAGAGAAAAGACTGTGTATGCTGTGGGGGTTAGAACTTCCGAAAAATCATTGATAACTTCCAGTGATATATCAGATCAAATTAAAAGTGCAAGCATGGTCTTCATCTATTTCAAGAAAAAAAGAGCATCCCTCAAAAACCCTCTTTACTTTAACTTAAGGAAGTCCAGATAATACGATCGCTACAATTATACATAACTTCACAATATTGCAGACTCCTTATTGGAATTAACTCTAACTGAATTTGATTCATACTAGTTAGGAAGCCAGAAATACTGCACAACGATGGTCATGGAGGACAGTTTCAAATACTTCAACAACAAGATACAAGGATTCGTGATCAGTATAAAGAACACAATCGACTTCCGAAGCGGATAATTGCTCTTGAAGATCACTTACCTGCAAGAGGTCAAAGAAATCTTGGGAAAAACATCTTAAAGAAATATAACAGGGCCCTTGTTCATTTATGAGAATTCGGAAAAATCCATTGAAAAAGACTATTTCTTCGGATTCTACTATCAAGAAAAACACTAAAAAGACAAGGTTTAAACCTTAACAACCAAGATAAAACACTTTTCTCCTGAATAACTAGACAAAAAAACGCGTTTAAATGAGCAAATATTTATTGATATTGCGAATAGGAGAGTTGTAAATGGGTCAGAAGTAATGAATCCTCCGTACAGTGGAATCGTTATGATTCTTAATACCAAGAGCAATTTTTGCGGAACAGGATCCTTCCTTTTACAAAAGAACTCATCAAAATGCAAGTATATCTTATCTTGTGGTCACAATTTCTACAGCAGAGAAAGAAAAATCAACTACGCAGATACTAGTGAAGGCATAGATAACTATTAATTCAGGTATCATGAATCAAGAGAAGTTGCCCGCAACCAGTTCGGAAAGCTGCCGATCAAGAAAGTTTATATTCACAGCAATTATATTACTGGTGATGATGAGGTTGCTTCCCATTTCGATATCTCTGTGGTCGAGCTCAAGGAATAAATTGATGTTTGGGGGTTCTCGATCGACTACGACTCAAGCAAAGCAGATTATCGGAATTCCCAACTGAGAGGCAGTATTGAGATTGCAGGATTCCCAGCTGGTAAGTAGCATGATACGGTTGTCGGCTTTATGTACAAGGAAAGGATCATGGATAAGCCACAGGAAAAGGAAAGCTATTTCGAGCTGTTGAAGACCAAGAAAGATGAAAATACTGAAAGAATAAGGATAATGCATAAGATTTCTACTCTTGGAGGAAATAGTGGCAGCGCAATCTTCTACAAAGACCCTGAAACGAAAAAACCACTTGTTTTTGGCGTTCATATCGCTGGTTCGAAAGATAAAAACTTTGGAGTTTACATTTTCTGCACTTAAGTCTGGAAATGGCTGTATGGCATCATTGGAAAGGATGTCGCTATCGAGCATTACGCTCAATGATAGATCAAAATCAATCGATTTATAAAATATTCCTTAATATCAAGTTTGCCCTCCTTGGGATTGAGTAGAGATTATTTGCTGATATAACATGGATTATTATGGGTAGATGAATAGGTAAACAAGTCTATATTTATCAAATATTTGGATTAAGCTTTTTTTAGAACCGTCTTTCAGGAACTCATGTTTTATTTGCTGAGAAAAGCACCGAAACCATTTTAGCTCTTTTGACGGTGTAAGCTAGTCATCAAGCTTCAACAAATGCAGTTCAAAGACCCTCCTCAGACACAATAAAGCGCGTTCATCCCTTTTGAAACTTTAAAGATTCTTCTTGTCTGATTACACTAACAAACTTTTTCTAAACTGAGTCAAAGAATTGCTCCTGGAGAGGCTTCATCCTTTGGTACTAAGGCTGCCTGGTTCCGTCGTTCTCATGGCGACCCTGGCGCGCACTGGTGACGTTTTCGCTCTCGCGTTCCTCGATGACATCCTGACTCAGCTTCTGCCTGAGCAGGTCATGGAAGTGGCGCAGACTGCTGTTCATGTTGAGGTGGTTCGGCGCATGCTATTGCGAGCGGTTGATGCGACCGCTGCTCCTGCCCAGCTCGGTGCTGGTGGTGGGTTTCAGGGGATGCTTGAGAGTGCTCTGAGACGGTTTGGGGGGATTGTTAGTTCTCTTGGGTTCGGGGAAGGAGATTTGGGAAGTGAGGGTCTCTTTGAAGCGCGCCAGCTGTTCGTTCTTGAGTTTGCTCTTGGTCTGCTGGACGTACTTGCGCAGCCTGGTCTGGAGGTGCTGCAGTATTAAGTGTGGATTGCCACACTTTCAAGTGTGCAATCTTATATTAGTCCCTCTTTACCTCTGTATATTGCTTTGCTTTGATTATTGAATATAAGAATGAAAATAATAACCCGAAAGCAAATTTGAACAGCATAAATAAAATAATGAACCCCTAATTTGTCGATGGACAGGCTCTGGTTTGCCAGACTGCTTTTGAGCCTCTTTAGAAATAAAAGATAATTATAATTTCCTCCTCGGCAAAGAAGAAAGATGCACCCTGCTGATTTGCAACTTGGGGATATTGCCTACGCCATTCAGTTAGAAACACAGTCCTTTTGTTCTAACCTTGCACTTTGCAGCCTTCCTTTTTTTTTTGTAAATTATCTTATGGTGTGCAAGGACAGTTTTAGCAGTTTTTCCAAGAACAAACATGGTCTGAAAAGCTCCAAAAGTGCGGAATTCATAATGAAAAAATGTTTTATAATGAGATCTTTTTGGCAAAATCAAAACGTGATTTCTGTAGTATACTTGCCGGTTTGCTTTAGCTTCAGGCAATCAGCAGCATCTTTTATAAAAACCTTTTAAATTTTGAAAACACGTCATTTTCTAATTCGGTCACTGAGAAGCCGTACAATATTAGCTGGTTCAGTTCGGACTCTGTGCGGTTGGCTTGAGCCACAAGCACGTAATACCTCAAGTAGACAATGGCGCCCTGCTTTACCCCTGGGAAGAACTTCTAGAACCATGAGGCAGCTGTTGGATCCTTTGCTATCAGCTGAGCCTTCGCTTACTCCTCAAAAAGAAACTTCACAGTTTCTATATAATCAGAGTGAACATATTACCCGATTTTCCGATCAGTCTCTATTTATCTTTCCCACTCACAATCGTTCGAGCTTGAGGGGGTCAGCTCGACAATCGTCCCATGGATGGTGGCATAATCGCTAGCCCTTTAAAAGGACAGCTATTTTATTTCTTTTTGAATCTCCGAGGCGTGCCCCTGAAGGAAGCGCTACTGTGTGAGGATAGATTAGTCATCATCATTCCATTCACTCTTCCCCTTTATGGCTTTCAAATTTTGGCCCATTTTGATTTATTAATTATAGTGGCCGATGGATGTACATAAGAAATAGTCAAGATACAGTGAAAAGCAAAAAGAATTATATTTGCAAAGGGTATTAAGGAGAATGTAATGGCCTGAGCTCGACGGTTTCGCTATCCTTTGTCCTCAAGCCCATACTTGGTTTTGTATGATCACGAGGAATTATCCTTTAATCCAAGAGTAAGCCCATAGTAGCTTCGCATCGCTCTTCACAATCTCATATATAAGGAGAAAAAATGAGTCTTTTTAATCAAAAGTGAGGCTTTTATTCAGAAATTTCAGCATTGTTTAATTTTACTTTTGATAATTTATTTTCAAGACAAAATATAAACGCACTGGGCTTGAAAAATATTTCGATTTTAATAAAAAGGGTACCATGACCTAGAGACTATTATTGTAAGAGACAGTTTGCTTATGCTTAAATAACCTAATTTTTATTGCGAGGGCCGTATCTTGAATATTAATCATCAAAATCTTGAATGGAATTATAATTATTTCAAAAAGTTGAACTTAGTTCCAATGCTTGAGAGCTACAGGAAACTCCTTGAAAGAAATGGGCAGAGTTAGATCCCGGCAGGACTACATACTGATTTTATGAGGAGCTTCAAAGAGTTCAAGAAAAAGGAAAGATTAAGGATCAAGAAGGCCTCAAAGGAAACATTTGGCGGAGCTGTGGAAGATAAAGAAATGACTCAGTTCGTGCTCCACGAGGCCATCATCTATGGAAGCCTCAAAGCTGCGTCCAGGGACTAGCTTAGCGTTGTGGAGAGCTACATTATATAGGCCCTTGAAGGATTCGTTTACTCCAGATATATTGGCAAAATATCGAGGGATATTATGATCAGGCTGAAGAATCTGACAGGCCGGGCTGACCGCCAGCAGGAAAGCAAGCTCTTATCCACTAACTCAACCCACCTTGTCCTCCCCTTAGGCTTCGGCCTGCTTGAGATTTCCTACCAGATCGACGTCAACAGTCTCTGCCACCCTCAGCTTTACTATGGCATATTTTTTACCATATCATCCGTCCACTTCATACACTTTGACAAAGGAGACCTCACACATTAGATAAAAGACCTTGCTTAGCGAAAGACTAAGCTTTAACAGGAGTTGACTCCAAGGCTTCTGAACCTATTCAACCAAGATGACGTCCTCTTGAAGGCAAAGATCTAAAATTTTTTCAAAGGAAAAGACCAGAAAGAGGAGAGAACCGACTAGTTTAGTTTTTTTGGATTCCTTGGTTCAGTCGTCAGCACAGTTAAAGATGTTGCTAAAAAATTTGTGGCACCAGCTCTGAGGGTTATCAAGCCGGTCGTGGACCATCTTACATCAGAAAACGCGCACTTTATGATAAAAAAACAGACTGGTCTCATCCGTAGGCTTAGCTTAGAGGATGTTAATTTAGAAGAGCCAACATGGCAGATTGGACTGATTACTTTGACTTTAAATTAGAGCAAGGGTGGGAGCTCACATATGCACCCTCACTTCTTGCAGTTTACTGGAACTTTGATTGGTAACGTCACCATCATTACGTCTAAGGCTTTGGTTCTCAGAGAGTTCCACCAATCAAAGCAAACTACTTTTTACTTATCAGGAACTATCAAAATGGACGGAGAAGACTTCGAAAGATAGCTCCGTCCCATCACTGTATCGTTTTAGGGTGGAAAAGAATCGTGTCTGACTCGATCAAACTTGAGCTAAAATCACAGACCCCAGGGACCTTATGACTTTGTAATCAGAGAAGATGCGCCTCCTAAAATACTATACCTATTCTTGGAAAAGCCGTTCTAAAGAGCCAACAGGTGGGGCTTCGATCTAAAGTTCATTGAGGACAAATCCATCTACTACCACTTTATAAACTCGAAGATTATAACATCAGGCTGGAGAAAGGTAAAGGACTAGAGGCCGAAAGACCAGTAGAAGTATAAGGAGAAATAGAAGCCCAGCAACCTTTCATCTTCTCTACAGCTATCATCACACATTGCGCATTAAAACCTATCTCATGAACACAAAATTCCATAGGTGGTCAAGTTCAATAGGCAGGAAAGTTCAATCGTTATGTTCGACAAGCACTATCTGCTTGAGGAGTTCCAAAGGGACGATTTCCTGGTCGGCTCTCCCATCTACTACAGAGACGAGTCTACCAAAAGGTATGTTATAGTCGCAGTCAATGACTATTATATCACAAATACAAGCAAGACAGATAAGACAGATGGGGAAGCATTCCAAAAGGCCTATGAAAATTAGGATCAGGAGAAAAGAGCTCAGCGCCTAAGAAATAATTCGATCTTCTTGAGAAAGGAGCAGTTCAAGCAGATCGTATAAGATTCCTAGCTTTACCTGCTCGAGCTAAATCGTAGAAGGATTATCAAGAAACGCCAGCTATTCAAGCAAAGCCTAAATATATCAAGTGTTCTGGACCAGCTCGGGACATAAGTACCCTCCTATCTCTCAACCATCCATTGCGTTGGCATCATTTAGATAAAAAGCAAGGAGAAAACTGTATATAAAATCGGTGTCAGGACTTCAAACGACACCCTCACCGCGCCAGGTGAAGTCTAAGACCAAATTAAAAATAGCATCATGGTCTTTGTTTATTTCAAGAAAAAGAGAGCGTCCTTCAAAGAAGCTCTCAACTTCAACTTAAGGAAGTCAAAGTAATACGACCGTTACAACTATAAGAAGATTTACCGACTTCCAGGCCAGCTTATAGAGCTTCATTTAACTCCTTTCGATTCACAAAAGCAAAGTGAAAAGCAGCATCCGAGCACCCAAATGGTCTTTCCCGACGAATTAAAATACTTTAACAGCAGGCTACAGGGCTTTGTTATCAGTATTAAGAACACGATTGACTTGCCAACCGGCTAAATCCTTTTGAAGATCACTCATCTCCAAGAAATGAATGATGTTATGGGAAAATCATCCGAAAAGCCTATTGATGGACCGATGTTTATTTACGAAAACTCTTAAAGTACCATCTAAAGGGACTATTTCTTCGGTTTTTATTCCATAGAAAAAGTCAGGCAAACCGACAGTTAAGTCTAACAAACTAAGATAAAACATTTTGAGCGTTTCCCAGAAGAACAAAAAAAAGCAATAGATGAAAATATATTCGTATAAATTGCAAACAGGAGGGCGTTAAGTGGATACTAAGTAATGTTATCTCCATACAGTGCAATTGTTATGATCCATAATTTTACTAACGGACTTATTGGAACAGGATCTTTTCTTGCACAAGCTAACCGGCCAGGAAAATGCAAGTATATCTTATCTTGTGGGCATAACTTTTACAATCGATAGAGTAGAAGTCACTATGCGGATAATAGCCAAAAAATGGATGACTATTAATTTAGATTGCATGAATCAAGAGTAATCGCTCGAAACCAATTTGGAAAGCTACCGATAAAGAAAGCTCATGTTCATCCAAAGTATATTAATACTTTAGATAATAATATTGCTTCTTATTACGATATCTCAGTGGTTGAGCTTGAGCAAGAAGCTGATAGTTGGGGATTCACAATTGACTACGCTTCAAGGCAAGCCAATTTTTCTGACCCTGCCTTAAGATAGACCATTGAAATAGCAGGATTCCCAGGCTAAGAATCATTTAAAACAATCATCGGGCTTATGTACACGGAAAGACTTAAGGACAAGCCAAAAGAGAAAGGTGATGACTATTTCAAGCTGGATAAAAGTATTGATAAGGTGAAGGTGATCCATCAGATTTCCACCCTTCCAGGAAATAGCGGCAGCTTGATCTTTTACAAGGATGTCAATAATCGTTAGCCACATCCTATAGGTGTTCATATCGCCGGCTCAGATAGGGAAAACTTCGGAGTTTACATTTTCTTCAGCTAGATCTGGGATTGGCTGTATGGAATAATTGGAAAGGATGCCGCTATCAGGAATGACCATCAATGATAGATCAAATCAGTCGATTTATTTTTATCTTTCTTATCATGAATAGGCTGCATTTCAGAATAAGCATGTGTCTTATTGATCTTTTTGTCGAATATTTCTTCAAAAACAAGATGTTTTTGATGAAACCAAACTTTTTCTTCTGTGATAATTCAATGTATTTGGCATATTTGATCTATTAAAAGCACTTCATTTGCTTATCTCTAAAGTCTGATGTTGGTCAGTACGCATATCTGCAGAGCTTAGTTTATGTGCTGCTATGAATGATGAAAAAAAGAGCTATTATTAAGGAGGGCATACTGGATTTCATCTACGGCGATGTTAGCAACTGATGGACTAAGAGAGTGTTTGCAGGGGCTCGTTTTCAAATCTTTATTAACACGTTAATAATAATACAAAATCTTGGTATGGGTGACATATTGATATGATCATAATCCATAATTTTCTAAGACTATTAATGAGGTTAAAATCATTTTTAAAGTTCGCTGAGCTGATTTAGGGTCTTGCCCTCTATCTTTTATCTTTTTTGAATATGCCTCATTTCGACCTGGATCGCCAATATCTTCAAGCCTGTAATATCATTTTTTGCTCCTTTAATATTTTGGTGACGGTAAGTCTTGGCTTTGATGATTATATATATTAAGAATGAGATAAAAATTAAAAAGAATTTTCTGCAAAAGTTAAATAATAAAACCCCGATTCGTCGATGGATTGACTGTGGCTTCTCATTCCACGGTCCAAAATCTTTTTTAAATAAAGCATAACGATTATATTTATCTCAGAAAAAGTAAAAAGATGTACAAAATTCTTATCTTATCTTTATTTATTTCTTCTATATTTCGCACGCCGTTCTCTTTTAAATGATAGGGCTTTGCTTATTTCTTATATTTTGTAATAATTTGCTTTTACAAATTATTATAAAGAAAAGAAGATGATATTGCTGACTTTTTGAATAACAAAAATGGCCTTAAAGGCTGTCGAAGAGTTAATTTTATCGTTTTAAGATTCATTAATGATAAGATTTTCTCAATAAAATCAAATCGAGATCTCCAAAGTGTACTTGCCGATTTGTTTTAGCATCAGGTTCTCAGCAGCATTCCTAATGGAGGTCTGTTCGGCAGCAGAAAAGACGTTTGCGTCCAACACACTCACGGAAAAGCCGTACAATATTAGCTGGTTCAGTGGAGACTCGATGTGTTTGACTAAACCCACCAGCACATAGTACCTCAAGTAGAGAAAGGTGCCCTCCTTTACTCCTGGGAAGAGCTTCTATGACCATGAGACAGTTCTTGGATGCTTTGAAATCAGTTGAGCCTTAGCCTATTCCTCGAAAAGGAGCTTCACAGTTTCTACATAATCAGGGTGGACGTATTCTCCTATTTTCCGGTTAGCTTCTAACTATTTTTCCCACTCACAGTCGGTTGAGCTTTCAGGAGTCATCTCAATGATAGCACCATGATCCGCTTTAGAGCCATTCACTGATAAAGAAGAAAATTTATCTATTTCCTTTTGTATTTCTTTAGCATGGCCGTTAAGGAAAAGCTATTGAGTGAGTACGGTGTTAACATCACCAGATCGTTCCCTTCGCTACTTTAAAGCTTTTAAATTTTGTCCCATTTTTATTTATTGATTATAATATTCCTAAAGCCTTCGCAAAAAAACGGGCAAGATACGATATACAATGAAATAAAAAACATTTAAGAAGGCTAATTGGATAAGCATCACGCTCTGGAATACATGATTTAACATCTTTTAGTATTGCAACCCATATTTCGTTAGAAATAAAATAAATGATCAAGCAAAAAACTGTGATAATGGAAAGATAATCTTATAATAACCCATATTTTTCTTCCAGAGAGTGTCTTGAGTACAAGAATCGATTAATTTTAATATACGATAACTTTCACCACCAGGGTGGGTACGATATTTTTTATTTATCTTTATTGGGTTAGATCTAAGATCAAGAGGTAAAAGTTATGGGATTAAAAATATCACGATTTTTTAATATAATGACTTAGAAGAGCCTGCAGCTGCTCTTAGAATCAGTTTTATTGTACTGAGACTTGCTAATTTTTTATTGCGAAGGGATATCTTCATTATTTATCAGGAAGTCCTGGAACACAATATAATTATTTCAAAAAGTAAGTCAAGATTCAATGATTAGAGGCTATCCAGTCACTATTGACAAGAAGGAAAAAACTGAGATCCCCGATGGGCTGCGCGAGGACCTCATGGAGAAGTTCAAAGATTTCAAGAAAAAGGAAAGAAGAAGAATTCAAGAAACTGCCAAAGAAGATTTCGGGGGAAAAGTTAAAGGCAAGGAAAAGAATCAGTTCATCCTCCACTAGGCCAGCGTCTACGGAAGCCTGCAAGTTGGTTCAAATGACTAACTTTTCTTAGCGGAGCGCCAGGTTATATAAGGCCTTGAGGGATATATTTTATCTAAATATATTGGCAAGATATCCAGGGAGATTTTAATCAAGCTGAGAAACTTAGCTAGCCTTTCTTAGAAGTAGTAAGGTAAAATATAATTATTATCTGACTCTTAAGTCCACCTTGCCCTATCCATAGATTCTAGCCTGTTTGAGATCTCATACCAGATAGACCTCTACAGTGTATGCTACCCTTAACTCTCCTATGGTATATTCTTTACCATCTCATCCCTTCATCTCAACATAAACATTCGTTATGATTAATCAGAAAATGAGTTTACTAGTCGGAAAGATAAGCTACTATCTGAGTTGAAGGAAAAGCTGACCATTTTCTTCGGAAAAGATGATAAAATCATATAAAGGAAGATCAAACTTTTCGAAGGACACTTAAAAGGACTTAGGGTAGATGGTCGCGCAGTAGACTAGTTTAGCTTTTTAGGATTTATCAGCTCAGCAATTAGTACGGTTAAAAGTGTTGCAACAAATGTTATTACGAACTACGTAGCGCCGGCTTTGAAGGTGATTAACCCGATCGTGTAAAAACTATCGAACGAAAGTGCATCTTTTCCAAATAAATAGTTCTGGGTGTAGATCCTATAGGAAATTAAAACGGAAGGACCAACATGGACAATTGGGCTAATCACTTTGAATGCGTTTGGAAATAGTGGTAAGCTTCTTTCCTGTATACAATTTACTGGAACATTGATAAATGATGTCACTGTCATCACATCGAAGGCCCTAATCCTAGAGAAGTTTTCGAAATTAAGTGAACCCATTCAAGTTAAAGGAACCATCAGGATGAATGGAGAAGACTTTGAAAGATAGCTTACCCCCATCACTCTAACCTTTGAAGACCTAGGCAAAACCCCCAAAAACCATAAAAATGTAAGCTAAGATTTCAATCACTAAAAGGCTTCAAAAGTTCTCATCAAGTAAGATGTGCCTCCGAAGGTACTCTACCTATTCCTGGAAAAGCCTTTTGAGAACTTTGATAAATAGGAGGGTTTGAGGGGTTTGAAGTAAAGTTCATCGAAGACAAGTCCTTTTACTACCAGTTTATAAACTCCAAAATCAGTACATCCGGCTGGAAAAGAACAACATCACCAAATTTGAAAGAATCATAGAAGCAAAGTAAGTAGAGAATGGTCACTCGTTCACAAGTTTCATAGTCCACATACTCTTCACACTAGGGGTCATCGATACATACAGAAAAGTAATAAAAGACAGTCTTTAACACTCAGTAAAGTACAATCGTTCTGTTTGATGAGCACTATCTGCTAGAAGGATTTTAAAGAGATGAAATCTTGGTTGGCTCGCCTGTATATTTTAGGGACGAATCTACAAAGAAGTATGTTATCTTCGCAGTCAACGATCACTTCAAGACAAAGGATATCTCAACTGACTATTTACAAGGCATCGAGGATGCTTTTAAAAGCAATAATGAACAAAAAAAGTTGAGCCTGTTACAACATTTCTCGATCTTCCTGGATAAGAAACAACTCGAAAAGATAAAACACTAGTCCTAGCTACATAAGACACATTTGCATCATAGAAACATTCAAAAGAAGGCTTAACTACTTAAGAAAGGTCCAAAATCATCCAGTGTCTTGAATGAGCTCAGAACCTTAACACCATCTTTCCCCTCGACAATCAACAGCATTGGAATCATACAGATGATTAGCAAAGAAAAGACTGTGCATGCTGTAGGGGTTAGAACTTCCGAAAAATCATTGATAACTACCAGTGAAATTTCAGCCCAAATTAAAAGTGCAAGCATGGTCTTCATCTATTTCAAGAAAAAAAGAGCATCCCTCAAAAATCCTCTTTACTTCAACTTGAGGAAGTCAAGATAATACGATCGTTACAATTATACATAACTCAACAATATTGCAGACTCCTTATTGGAATTAACTCTCACTCCATTTGATTCATAGTAGCAAGGAAGCCAGCACTACTGGGCAACGATGGTCTAGCAGGACGATTTCAAATACTTCAACAACAAGATACAAGGATTTGTGATCAGTATAAAGAACACAATCGACTTCCGAAGCGGATAATTGCTCTTGAAGATCACTTACCTGCAAGAGGCCAAAGAAATCTTGGGAAAAACATCTTAACAAAATATAACAGGGCCCTTGTTCATTTATGAGAATTCGGAAAATCCATTGAAAAAGACTATTTCTTCGGATTCTACTATCAAGAAAAACACTAAAAAGACAAGGTTTAAACCTTAACAACTAAGATAAAACACTTTTCTCCTGAATAACTAGACAAAAAAACGCGTTTAAATGAGCAAATATTTATTGATATTGCGAATAGGAGAGTTGTAAATGGGTCAGAAGTAATGAATCCTCCGTACAGTGGAATCGTTATGATTCTTAATACCAAGAGCAATTTTTGCGGAACAGGATCTTTCCTTATACAAAATAACTCATCAAAATGCAAGTATATCTTATCTTGTGGCCACAATTTCTACAGCAGAGATAGAAAAATCAACTACGCAGATACTAGTGAAGGCATAGATAACTATTAATTCAGGTATCATGAATCAAGAGAAGTTGCCCGCAACCAGTTCGGAAAGCTACCAATCAAGAAAGTTTATATTCACAGCAATTATATTACTGGTGATGATGAGGTTGCCTCCCATTTCGATATCTCAGTGGTCGAGCTCAAGGAATAAATTGATGTTTGGGGGTTCTCGATCGACTACGACTCAAGCAAAGCAGATTATCGGAATTCCCAACTGAGAGGTAGTATTGAGATTGCAGGATTCCCAGCTGGTAAGTAGCATGATACAGTTGTCGGCTTTATGTACAAGGAAAGGATCATGGATAAGCCGCAGGAGAAGGAAAGCTATTTCGAGCTGTTGAAGACCAAGAAAGATGAGAATACTGAAAGAATAAGGATAATGCATAAGATTTCTACTCTTGGAGGAAATAGTGGCAGCGCAATCTTCTACAAAGATCCTGAAACGAAAAAACCACTTGTTTTTGGCGTTCACATCGCTGGTTCGAAAGATAAAAACTTTGGAGTTTACATTTTCTGCAAATAAGTCTGGGACTGGCTGCATGGCATCATTGGAAAGGATGTCGCTATCGAGCATTACGCTCCATGATAGATCAAAATCAATCGATTTATAAAATATTCCTTAATATCAAGTTTGCCCTCCTTGGGATTGAGTAGATATTATTTACTGATATAAGATGGATTATTATGGGTAGATGAATAGGTAAACAAGTCTATATCTATCAAATATTATGGATTAAGCTTTCTGTTAGAACCGTCTTTCAGGAACTCATGTTTTATTTGCTGAGAAAAGCACCGAAACCATTTTAGCTCTTTTGACGGTGTAAGCTAGTCAAGCTTCAACAAATGCAGTTCAAAGACCCTCCATAGGCACAATAAAGCGCGTTCATCCCTTTTGAAACTTTAAAGATTCTTCTTGTTTGGTTTGGAAAGAATTTTCATGATTTTTTACTTTAATCAATAAGATAGTGCGATTATCGATGTCTTTGATGAGTAAGTCGCAGCTTAGTCTTAAAAAAAAGGTACTTTTCTTTTCGATTTTCTTTATTTTTTGACAATATTTCATACATACTAATCAAGCAAATAAAGCTAATGTTTAAAGGGTCTTTGTGATGAAGAAAACTTTCCAAATATTAAATTATGATCAAGCAACTATATTCTCTTCTATAAGATTAGTTCTTATCTTTTCTTTATCTTTTCAGGGCTTCCTCTCATGCAGATGGGCAGTCATGACTCAAAAAACTTGCAAAGGCTTAAGAATTTCTAGCGAGTTCAGCTTCAACTAATACGATATGAGGCGTTGGGGCCTCTTTAAAATGCTTTAATCACTTAGTCCTTACTATGATGTTGATTCGTGCGCATATCTGCAGATCTTCGTTGGAGATGCTGCAGTCCCGGGTGAAGCAAAAGTTATGTGGCGACAGGGGTAGAGTTTTAAAATGGCTAGGACTCTCTATTTATAGCTTTGAGCCTAACTATGGATAACGAGTTTTCTTATTTGAGTATGGAGAAGTTATTATGAAGGAGAGAAGGAAAACATGCTTACTTTTATCTTGATCGATGGTGGTACATGATAGATTAAGATTGCAATACGATCAAAAAATCCAAATATTTATTTACTGGGCAAGAAGGATGGCAGTTGGTTTATTTATAATTATAAAATATAAGAACCCATTCTGTCATTTTTTTTTTTCCACCAACAAAGTCAAAATAAGATGCCTGCTATCGTCCATAAAAAAAGATTGGGTTCTTTTTCTTTTTGGAATTAAAAAAAGGTGACTTGGAAAGTTTTTATATTATAATTTTGATCTTTTTGAAACGATAAGATGGAAGAAGCCTTCAAAAATTTTTTGGTTAAATAATAATCGTTCTGTATGCTGGGTTTATCCCTATGGCACTCGGGCAGCATTTAACAGCTATTTTTATTGAATAATATATTCTCTATCTATCTTATATAAAGCCGACTTCTCCTTCAAATTTATTTTAGAAATAAACTTCACAAAAACCCATACCCTTTGTTAAAACATCTTATATTGCCTTAATTTTTACCTGATTTTTAATAACCTCCTTTTAAAACGGGAATAAAAAATATATAGCTTTTTTACAAAGCCTTTGAAAAAAGTAATTAATCTTTTAATTGTTAAACATAATGAAGCTCTTGAAGAAGTAACTAAGAATGATAAGAGTTTTTCAATCATGTTTCTATCTGACCTCATTTAAACCGTATTTTTCCATTTGTTTATTCTTCCAACTTTTCGATAATTCTTTGATAGCAGCATGCTGGTTTGCAGGAAGTTTCTCAAAATTTTCAGGCAAAATCGTAGTAGAAAAGCCGTACATTATTAGTTGATTGAGTTCTGCCGAAACGATTTGAACATGGCGAACCAGCACGAAGTACCTTAGATAAACAATCGTATTCTGTTTTGCCCCTGGGAAATACTTCTGGGACCACGATGCAATTTTAGGATCCTTCGTGGCTAGATGTGACCTGGCCTAATCCTCAAAGAGGGTCTTAACAACTTCTATATAATCATTGTCCACATACTCACCAATTTTTTTTAAAGTTTAGCCCTAATTCTCCCATTCAATATCGGCTATGCTTTAGGGAGTTAATTCCAGCGCAGTTTCATGCTTAGTCGATAAGCCTTATGCCAAAAAGGAGGATTAAACATCGATTTCTTTTTGAATATCAAAGGCCAGTTTGTTGAGGTGTTTCTCTTAGTTCATGAGAATATTATAGTCATTATCCTTGCTTTTCTTATTTCTAATGCTTTTTAAGTTTTGGCCCATCTTAACTAAATTAATATGAAGTTATAAGAATTAAATAAAAGAATTCAAAACAAAAGCATATCCATTAATGTTACTAATAATAACCGTTTGTTGCGAAAGTTGAAACTTAAACTTATAATTATTTGGCATTTAAAATCTTTGTATTTGATAAATGCTGATATTTGAAGGGGGATAACAAATAAAGTTATCCAAAACTGCAAAAGATATTTTAAATGATGGCAGAGTAAGGTTATTTTGCCATTTTGGCTACGAATCTCAGCCTTATATCTTAATTCTTTGAACCAAGATTTTAGCTATTTTCATATTATCTTTTATTGAAAAACTTCACGATAGGCCAATAAAAAATCATGATTACATGTATTTTCGATTTTCAAATTAAAAGCACCTGAACAGTCGGTGATTCGCCTATCTGAGATGTCCCTTCTTTAGTTTTGCATAATTTTATATTTGAGAGAAGGAATATTCGATATTTATTGAAAAGCTATCCAACACAATATAATTATTTCAAATGATGAGCTAAGTTTTATTCCCAGCTATCAAAACCCCCAAACGTGGACAAATACAAGCCCCTACAAGCATACTAGCCGATCTAATGATTTCATTCAAAACATTTAAGAAGGAAGAACGAAAAAGGATGAAATCATGGCTATAATAGCAAGAACATCAGTTTATTGTCCACTAATCAAGCTTTTATGGAAGCCTGCATGTTGAATCCAAAGAATAGATGGACTTCGTTGAGACTTATATCATTGAAGGTCTTGAGGAGTTTATCTATCCAAAATATATAGGCAAAATATCAAAAGAGATGATAGCCAAATTGAATTACCTAATCATCAGCAATGAGCATTAACAGATCAAAGAAGAGACCATAAAAAAGACTTCTTTCAACGCTTCGTCAAACCACTATGTTCTATCCAAGGACTACAACCTTCTTCAGATTTCTTATCACCTTTAACTGAGCTGCGAATGCTATCCTCAGCTTTTCTATGGAATTTTCTTTACCATCTCATCTATATAACTCAAAGCCAATCGATAGTCATGGCTGTCTAAGCTAACTGAATTATTCAGTTAAAACAAGTAGCTCATATAATCGGAAGTTGATGTATTTAAAGATCCTAAAGCTGATAGTGCTTGCAAAGGTGCTAGTCTAGAGTTTAGCTTCTTCAGCATTATTACCACAGCCTACAATGTAGCCAAGAATGTTGTTGAGAAGATAAAACCCACCCTGAAGGTGGTAGTTCCTTTGGTCCAGAAGATTTTTGAAGAACACAATAAAAAGGCCTAAAAAACTTCTATTACAGAAATGTTCACCTTGAATATTAGCAGTAAAAATAAGGAAATTTCAAAAAAGCTAGTAGAGTTCGATTTACCCTCATGGCAAATCGGATTAATTACATTGGTGATAAACAATAGAGGAAAACTTGAGGAAACCCTTCGATTCACTGGAACTTTGATTGATGGAGTCACTGTAATCACATCCAAAACCTTGTTGCAGAAGAAGATAAACAAATATGCAGACCTTTCGGCCGTATCTGTAACAGGATCAATAAAGATGTTTGGATAAGAGTTTGATAGGACGATAGATAATGATTAACTTAACAAAATTGTGAAAAGTTGCAAAGTTCCATACAATAAGGGGGTTGAAAATAACAGAGATGTCAGTGAAAGCCGCCATACAAGCGCAACTGAACAAGAAGCGTAACAATCAGAAGTAAATCGCGATCCTGACAATTAGGCTGAATTAATGACTGAATAAGCAGATAATCACTAGATATTGTATCTCTTGTTGGAAAAGCCTTATGAAAACTTCAAAGAGTAGAGGTTTTAGATAAAGTTCATCTAGGACAAGCCATTCTATTATCATTTCATAAGCTCAAAGATCCTTATGTCTGGTTGGCGGCTGAATGGCAAAGAATAGCCTAACTTTACTCATCAATAGTCAATAGTCATCGAATTCAATTAGCATTACATGATGGATACCTTTAAGAGAACTAAATCGCTGTATGGATCTCCCGTCTACTATAAAGATGAAGCTACAAAGAGGTATGTTATCTTCGCCATTAACAACTCAACTAAGCAAAAGCATAAGACTTTTTATAGAGATAGGAACAAGCCACATCAAAAAGAGGTTGTCTTGAGATTCTATTCAATCTTTTTGAAGAAGAAATAAATGAAGAAGATTGCATTTATATCTGAAGTTTACAAGGCTTAGTCAAAGAAGAAGCATCTTTAACATAAAACGAAATTGAAAGAAAGAAATTTCAACATTTCCAGCGTCTTGAATCAACTTAAGGGTATGTCTCCTGAGTTTCCTTCAACAATTTCCTGTGTCGGCATCATCAGGCTAATTTGCAAAGGTTAAATATTTTATGGAGTTGGAGTCAAGATCAATGAGAAAACATTTTTAACAACAAACGAACTGCAACCTTATCTTACAGATTCCAAGATTATGTATGTTTACTTCAAAAACAAAAGGTCATTTTTGAATAACCCACTTCATTTCAACTTGAAAAAAACAAAAGATTACAACATTTATCAGACAGGAGCATACAAGGCGGATAAACATTTCTTGGCATTTTCACTTAAGGAATCATCTATATCGAGACCAAATGAACAATATAGCATGTAAAATATATGTGTGAATGATATCAAATGCTTTAATAAGTATTTGCAGGGATTTGTGCTAAGTATTAAAGATATACGCAAAATTAGAAATGATGAGATCCAGTTGAAAATAACTTATCTCTAAGAAATGAATGAAATAATGGGAAAGAAATCCATAGAAGATATTACTGGCCCTATGTTCATCTTCGAATAGTCAGCTTACGTTGAGGGAGATTTTTTTGCTGGCTTTTACTGTAAAGTAGAAAAAAATCTTGATACTGAAATTAAGTTGTTCTAAGACACTTAGAGTTATGGCATGTAGCATAGCAAATTTTAGTCAATATTTATCAATATTGAGAAACGGAATCCGATAAGTCAACTAGATGCAACGAAAGTTCCATACAATGGTATAACAATGGTTCTAAACTTAAAGGAGTAGTTTGGTGGAACAGGAGCGTTCCTTTCATCAACTTAAACCAAAAAATGTAAGTATATTTTAACTTGTGGGCATAATTTTATTAGCATGGATAATAAAAAGACTTATAATACAACTTTCTAAGGATTAAGTGCCTACCAATTCAGATATCACTTCTCAAGCCCGCTTGCTATCTAACAATGCACTAAGCTACCTATAAAAAAAGTACACATTCACCCAGATTATACAAGATACCTGTCAGACTTTAAAAAATGTTGCTTTTACGATATTGCAGTAATTGAGCTCGAGAGCGAGGTTGATGTTTGGGGATTTCACATCTTACCATTGAAAAAACATTTGACAAATGAAAGACCATCCATAGAGATAGCAGGATTTCCATTGTCAGATCGATTTAATACTGTTCCGGGTATAATGTACAATGAGAAGTTGGGGGATAAGCCAAAATAAGTGAATCATTAATACTTTTCTTATGATGACTCTGAGAGCCCAATCCAGGATCTTACAAGGATCCGCCACAGGATTTCGACTTTGGGAGGAAACAGTGGTAGTCCAGTATTCTACCAGGATGAACAGAGTAAGCAATACCATATTATTGGAGTTCATAATATTGGAGACCAAAAAGACAATTACGCAGTAGACATTTATACTCCTAAGGTATGGGATTGGCTAAAAGACATCATTAAATAGGCGATTATAGGAAAGAAGAAGGATGATTGATAGCTTAAATTCTATTTATGCAAAGCTTTCTTATCATTCTTTTGTATTGAAAGACAATATTTATTATTTTTCAAAGTATATTGCAAGGACGAATGAGGAAAAATAATTGAATGAACCGATTACGAAGAAGACTTTCATGATTTTTCCGTTTAATTAATAAAAGGCTGTGATTATCAATGCCTTGAAAGAGTAAGCCACAGTTCAGTTTTTAAAAAAAGGGCAATTTTCATATTTTTACTTTACTTTCGTATTATTTCATCTTAACAAAAGACAAAACAAAAGTATTCAAACTCAAACATAAATAATCTTAGAAGCTACTCGTTTCGCCATATCAATTGGACATCAATCTTATATCGATTATCTTGTTTAGTTGGATATTTATTAATTTTACGAGATATTAATAATGGCCCTGAGAATTTTTATTGAAGAACACAGAGTTGAATACGATTTTTTATTATTGTCGGTGTAAAGGCGCATATTGATTTGAGGAAGTCCCTGGTTCTATGCGATTCGATATAATAATAATGGACAAAAGATTTAAGACCGCCAAGTACTCTCTCAAGAACTTGCATTCGACCTATACGGATAAGTTCAAAAACACGCGCACCTCCACCGCTAGGAACCCCAAGAACCTCGACTGCACTCTCGAGCAGAAAACCCCTCTCGTCAATAGAATCAAATCCCATCCTGCCAAAACCCACAGGGAAATGGTGCGTTCGGCCATGCCCCTCGACATCCAACTCCCGGAGAACGAAGCTGACTACAAGGCTAAGCACTTCCAGTCCAACCTGTCCCTCAATTAATTGTTTCAATCGCAGTCAGAAAAAACCATCAAAGTCAAACCCAACGATAAGCAGAAAGGACGCAACAAAAGCTCCAAAAAGACAAAAATGAACAAAAGCAAAAAGTACAGTAAGTGCGAACTGGGAGTAAAGTCCGAAACGAAGGGACTGATGGACTCCAGGAAGTGCAGCGTATCGTCATCAAACTTCCATAGCATCTTGAAGAGAACCCAAACCATTCTGAAAACCTATGAGAAAAGAGAAAACGAATGGCAAAGGGAAAGAACAAAGCTCTTAGAATAATTATAATAGTTGAAGCACAAGCATCACCCGAAGGCACTCGCAACAACTTCCTCTATATACATACACAAATACGATTACATTTATTGATTTTCATCAATTTTATAACTCTCCAAGCATGTAAGGCCTCTATTCAACGATAATGATCATGGCTTATATCTTTTTGCCTGAGCAAAATATAATTTATTTGTAAAATACTTTCCAAGATGGATAGTCTTTTGCTCTCCAGAATCAAGAAAGATGTCTCCCCAGCCAAGTTGACCAACCTTTCACCTTAGAAATACGGTAAAGCTGCATGGGCGGATCTCACATACACGCCCAGCAAGCTAGCGGATAATGTCATATACCGATAGGCTGCCACTTTGAGAAAAACTGAAGAAGGGACAAGCAAACTAAGAGAATTTTAAGCCATGAATGGTTTCATGAAGGAAAGATTGATTCAACTTTAGCTTGAAAGGGACGGAATAGAAAGATCTCTGAACCAGCAAATCACCATGTACAAAAAAATGCTTCACGATTCATAACTAAACCATGAGCAAAGATTGAAAGAGATCCAAAAAAGATTCAACAGTGAGATCACCATCCTCATACAACAGAAATAGGAAGAAGCCAAATATTCACAAGCTGAGAAAGAAATGCTTTAAGGAAAAATAGCCGAACTGGAGGCTCAACTCAAGCATATGGAGCAAAAGGAATCATAATTAAACGATGATTACAATTATCTCAAAAAATAACATGAAAAATTGACTGAAGAGTATAATATCCTAGTTGATAAATACAAATAACTTGAAAAACAAAAGATAAATGGAGAGGATGATGCAAGGAGAAGGCTTGATGAAGCTCAAAAGAAACTATACCAGACCGAAAATATATACCAAGAAAGAATTCAAAATATAATCAACGAAAAAGCCAAATAAAAAGATTCACTTTAACGATTGATGAAGACAGAACTTGAAAAGGCTTAGAACATCAGAATGAACTAAAATCTTAGAAAAAGTCAATAACTTCGGGAAATAATGCAGTCTTTCGACAGCGAAACAAAAAGATTGAATTAGATCATAGGGATGAAGGATAGAATGGTCGAAGCACTGACTCTTGAGAACGCTAAAGGAAAGGAATCCTTGCTTGACATTACCAAGAGCTACTAGAGTAGGATCCACAATCTATCAAACGACAAGAACAATCTCATGGAGCAAGTATAAAAGTATATGGGACAAATCTCAAATCTAGAGTTACAACTTGAAAATGAAATGATGTCAAGAAAGACATAGAGGGACCAACTCAACAACTGTGTTGTGCAGTTGAAGGACTAATTACAACTAAACCAAGTCAACTTTGTCATGGAAAGAGACAGGTTCGAATATTGGGGTGCAGACATCAAGAAATAGCTAAATCGGTTGCGAACTGAAAACCTTAGAATGGAGTAAATTCTAGCAGAGAACGAGAGACTATCGCTGGAGATGAGGAACTTGAGAGATTTGCTGGTGGAAAGCTCATTTTAGATATAAAAGTCCAAGGAAGAGTTGATGAGACTTGCCTTCGAAAGGGATAATTTTGCCTTGAAAGCCGAAAAATACTCCAAGACAATGAAAAATTGTATCGATTGAAGAGAGACTCAGAAGAGGAAATGCTAAAATGGAGAAATGCTATGTACTCTCAAAGGAATACCTATAGATGATATCTTGTATAAGTTTAATAATAATCCAAACAAGCAAGAGCATGATTAAAAAGTATAAATTGATGATACTTGTTATAAAGATATGATAGAAGATAATGATAAAGTCATTTTTCCAACTATTTGTGTTTATTTCTCATCTTTTTGTCTCTTCGCTGGATTTCCTCCAGTCTCTCCTTCTACTCTTGCCCCTTTACCACATCTCCCAGGATTTGCATATTATATCTTCCCTAAAAACACCATCAGAAGGTAATGGACATTCGCTATTTTCCAACTTCACTGGAAGCTAATGCTCAAAATCAAAATATTTTTGACCATTGAACATCAAAACTCCGTTCCATTCTCCACTAATAGTTCCGACCAGCCTATTTTTATCATCTTTCTTCAATGATGTCTTTCGATTATTTGCTATAAACTTGTTCATAAAGGCTTAAGTGACTTGATAGATTTATCCCATGAAGGAATCAGGATTTTCCTTGGCTTTGAAGAGACTATTATTCTTAGCGTTGTAGCGGATCTCTGCTATCATGTTGTTCTTCTTGTCAATGACATGGCAAACCCCATCAAAGTAGATTGATCTTTCTCCAAATATGATTCCGTTTATGACCATAGTCGAAATCGAGAATTGGCATTTGTCACCATTGTCGAATTAGATTGTTATCAGCTCTTACATTGCAGCGTTGATGTAGTTTAATCTCACGTAGACAATCGGTGCAATTTGCCCGTAGATCTTGTATCCTCTTCCTATAAAATAAACATATGAGATGGCAGGATGGTGAGATACTTGCTCCATATAGAGAGGACACCCATTAAGAGAGCCTTGATAGGTCTCACCGAGTATCGGATTGAAAGGTTTTTGAGTGCTCAGAGCCAGCGAAGACCAAGAAACATGCAAAGTGATTATCTGTTTCATCCTCTCAAGAGCAGTCATTGAGCTGGTTTGCTCGAGAAGGAGAGGAGCATAGCTTATGTTTCTCGCCAGACTGATCAATGCAGACTCGCCTCTGCAAATTTGTATCGGCAAAGAAAAGTTAATAATCCCCTTCATTTTAAAGATTTTGCTGCCTATCTGATTGAAAGCAAGCTTTATTACTCTCTTTTGCTATTAAATGGCTTCTTTGTTGACGCAAATAACTCCTCCTTTTGCAAGCTTCTTCCAATCTACCAGAAGATTATGCTCTTTTTCAGTGACCAGCCTAGGTGGGTATTTTTAACTTGGCTCATTGGAATATTTGGTGTTCAGATAATTGACTGGAGGTTTAGTGATTTATACAGTGCCATCATGATACACTTATTCATATTTTTACACAATTTTGGCAGAAATGCTATGATAAATTTCTTGTATTTCTTCAAGCTATTCAATATCCTCAACTGCATCCTCAATGGAATAGAAAGTTTCATCCACAGCATCCTCCTCCTATGATACATTTCTTTAGCAAGGAATTTATAAGATGATGTTATTTCTCGGCGACTCTTCCTTATTGTTGGAAGTTAATGATCTAAAATTTGGATTAGCTGATTTGCTACGGGCGTGGCCTGTTAGATCAAATGACGACTTTTTCATTGGACTATAGGAATTCACGTCCACAACATCAACATCCAGCTTGTTTGAGATGTTTGAAACGTTTGAACTTTCAAATGAAGGCCTTATCAAACTTTTCAAGAATTTTATTATGATCTTTTGGTTCTATGCTGTCTTTTTATGATGGCTTTTCCTTATAATTGCACTGATTGTCAAAGAATACTGTCCTTATTTTTTCTTTTTGACATTTATCTCCATGAAAGGAACATTGGCTCCAAAAAAGATGTTGCTCGTAGACTTCATGAGTTGTTGCAGCTATCCTCCTTTCTATACCTGTTCGACAAGCATGATCATCTCAAACTACTCATTTTGGGAATGGATTTTATAGTAATTTGCCGATATGCTTGCATTGAATCTCTAAAGTATCTAGCAGGTGAATTCCGAAGAAGTTACATAACCTAAAATTTTTATGTTTTCGCGAATAATTGCAAGATTGTTCCAAGAAGGTGGAAGGGCATATTAAAGATAGTAATACTTGCTGCTTTGTGATGAGTTCAAGATCATCAAATTCTGTTCAGAAAATATGCCAAACACTTCTCTTCTTCCCTTCTTCAGCTTGGCAACTAAATCTTCCTTCTCTTAGAAAAAGGAACTCAAATTTTTATTAGTCAGGATAGTCAAGTCCATCGTTTCCTTTTATTCTGCATTTTTAACATCTTTTAGCTCTTTGCTATCATCACCGAGCAAACACTCTATCCTTTTGAACGAAATTTAGACAATTGATTCGCGAAGACAGTATAGAATTTACTCGCATATTGAAGAATTCGAGAACTTAAACGATATGCTCTGGAACTTTTCACTGATTATGGGGTCAAAAGACTCCAAGACTAGGCCATATTTTTGAGAACTGGACCTCCGTACAAGGTAAGATTTGAGATCAATTACATCCTGTTTTTTAGAAGTGCAAAATTTCACCCTTTGGTAATTGTATTCATATTTTATCGTTCTCTTTTACCAAAAGACCATCTTCATGAAAGTCGTCTTGACCTCACAAGTAGTCTCGATTTAGTAGATGTTCGGAGGAGTTATGGAAACGCATCCGTTCAATTTTTGCCTTGCATATTCGATGTTTTTCGCAATGAAGTAAGTCCTTTAGACATCTTCAAGCTTTTTGAAAATGGAAGTAAAGTATTAATAGTTTTTGCGGATGGCTTTTGGGATCTGACCATATGTCTTTTCTTATTTGATCGACATGAGGAGCTGAAGATACATTTTGCACTTAGCAGGAAAGAAGTCAAGATGAGCCTTGTTCAACTAGGCAATTTGGGGGAGTTTTCTTTGGCATTCTTTCATTAAACGTCAGAAAGATATTAAAGCTCCAAACTTTATAATTATAAGCGAAAAGTACCTTAAATTTCCAACTAAATATGGATTGGCATTTAAATGAGGATTACTGAATATATAATTTTGCCTATGAAGCCTGTAGAAGGCGGTTTTGGTGATCAGCTATCGGTGTAGATTATTTTTTGATGAATAAACAAGAAAAAATGTTTGATTGACCGCTTGAGATATTTCAAACTTATCCATTCTTTAGTCTGAACCAAAATATGATAGAACGTAATCATTGAATATCTATTGTCAGCATAGATTCAAAAGATATCCAAAATCCTCACATTAACTCTTGATTTTCTCTCTATACTAACAATCAAATATTTCTTCATGTTTTCACAATGATTGATGCATCGTTTTAATTCGAAACTAAGGCTATGAGGCTGAGGGGCCTTTGAGTTAAGTAGAAACTAGTAGTTTGCGTTAAAATACATATGATCAGATGGAAAGTTTTTCACCTTCCGCAGCAATTCCTCCTACCTTCTTGAACCTTGACGGTCGGTTTAAGTTCCTATCCTTCCTCCTGTGGTCCACCGCCGAAGTGCTTCACCAGTTTCCTCGCTAACTAGTCGAAGATCTCCACCACTTTCGTGCCCTCTTTTGCTGAGCACTACTCGTAGTTGACTTCGTACCTCGCTGCAAGATCCTTCCCAGCGACTGCAGACTCGTGAGGTATGTCGGCCTTGTTGCCTACAAGGAATACGCACTCCTTAGGCACTCTCTCCTCCAAGGCTTTACTGAGGTAGTAATCACAGCGCTCGAGAGAGGAGGGATCTGCCAAGTCGAAGACGCACACACAGCCCTGGGACCCCTTGTAGTAGGAGCTGGTGAGTGCGCGAAACTTTTACTGGCCGGCAGTGTCCCAAATCTGCAGTGAATATAGCCTCTCACCGACCTGTGCGGTGTATGTCTTGAAGTCGATGCCTACGGTGGAGAGGTAAGCGGCGTTGAACTTTGATTCGCTGAGTCGGAAGAGGATGCTGCTTTTGCCTACGGCCTGCGGGCCGACGATGATGACCTTGAAGGCCCTCATTTTTAGATCTTGGTTCGAATTGTTCATCTTATTTATAATAAATCAATGCAAAACCACCGCCAAACGCCATCACTCTAAAGGACATAAATATCAATGAATTTCCGGGGTTGGGGTTGGGGTTGGGGTTGGGGTTGGGGTTGGGGTTGGGGTTGGGTTGGGGTTGGGGTTGGGGTTGGGGTTGG
>NW_022204834.1:22500-47274 GCF_008831285.2 Nymphaea colorata | reverse complement strand
CATGTATAAGTAACGATTTAAATGATTGAAATCACCAATTCATGGACACAAATCTGATGTATAGATTATTTGATGCTTGTAGTTAGTCCAATAAGTAGAACTTTTTTTTCATTGAATTAAGTAAAAGGGTCAAACAAAAGCATAGATCCCACTTGTATCCATATGAACTTGTGATTCAATAATTAAATCGTTCATACACATGTAATAACAAGTGAAACACATAGATAAATATAGGAGCAAATTAACGACTTGAATCTACTCATTCTCATACAAACTTGTGATTTCGATCAACTAAATCATTCAAAATGGATGTACTAACAATTAAAACATTCAATTAAATATGTGATCAAATGAACGCTTAAATCCCACTCGTGTTTATACGAACAACTGATTTCAATCGCTTATACGCGTACTATAAATGTAACGACAATTGAATTACTAGGGATGAAACTAATGCATAGATTCATTTTAACTGTATGAATGGATTAAATCGTCTTTATAGAATAATAAACAGTGAAACACATTAGTAACTATAAGGACAATTGAATGACTTGAATCACAAACTAATGCTGAATGTGCTTAAAGATGCATGTTGAATGATTTAGTGAATGAAATTACAGGCTTGTATGAACATAAATGACATTTAAGTTATTTACTTGCTGTATTCAGTTAATATAACGTGTTTCGCTTGTATTACATCTATAACGAATGATTTCAATGGTTCAAACTAAAAGTTGTACGAAAAAATGAGATTCACGTCATTCGTTTGATCGCTTATCATTAGCCTAATGCGTTTCACTTGTTATTACATGTACAATGATTGATTTGTGATTGAAATCACAAGTTCAAATGGATGCAATGGATCTACGCATTAGTTGATCTCTTGTAGTCAATCCAATGAGTTGAACTTGTAGTTACATCAATAGTAAGGATCTAATGAATGAAATCACAAGTTTGTATCAATACGAGTGGATTTAAGCGATTCATCTGAGCACGCATATTCATTGAATGTGATTAACATGTTGCTACATCCACGTTGAAAGATTTAGTGGATTTAAATCACAAGTTTGCATGAAAATGAACAAAATTCAAGTGGTTCATTGCTCTTTATAGTTAATCAATGTGTTCACTTGTTATTACATGTATAAGTAACGATTTAAATGATTGAAATCACCAATCATATGGACACAAATCTGATGTATAGATTAGTTTGATGCTTGTAGTTAGTCCAATAAGTAGAATTTTGTTTATTGAATTAAGTAAAAGGGTCAAACAAAAGCATAGATCCCACTTGTATCCATATGAACTGTGATTTCAATCATTTAAATCGTTCATTACACATGTAATAACAAGTGAAACACATTAGATTAAATATAGGGAGCAAATTAACGACTTGAATCTTATCATTCTCATACAAACTTGTGATTTCGATCAACTAAATCATTCAAAATGGATGTACTAACAAGTTAAAAACATTCAATTAAATATGTGTGATCAAATGAATCGCTTAAATCCCACTCGTGTTTATACGAACAACTGATTTCAATCGCTTATATCGCGTACTATAAATGTAACGACAAGTTGAATTACTAGGGATGAAACTAATGCATAGATTCATTTACTTGAACTGGTGATTTAAATCGTTCTTTATAGAATAATAAACATGAAACACATTAGGTTAACTATAAGGGATCAATTGAATGACTTGAATCACAAACTAATGGTGAATGTGCTTAAAGATGCATGTTGAATGATTAGTGGAAGAAATTACAGGCTTGTATGAACATAAATGACATTTAAGTTATTACTTGCTGTATTTCAGTTAATATAACGTGTTTCGCTTGTTATTACATCTATAACGAATGATTTCAATGGTTCAAACTAAAAGTTTGTACGAAAAAATGAGATTCACGTCATTCGTTTGATCGCTTATCATTAGCCTAATGCGTTCACTTGTTATTACATGTACAATATTGATTTTGTTGATTGAAATCACAAGTTCAAATGGATGCAAGTGGGATCTACGCATTAGTTTGATCTCTTGTAGTCAATCCAATGAGTTGAACTTGTAGTTACATCAATAGTAAGGATCTAATGAATTGAAATCACAAGTTTGTATCAATACGAGTGGATTTAAGCGATTCATCTGAGCACGCATATTTCATTGAATGTGATTAACATGTTGCTACATCCACGTTGAAAGATTTAGTGGATTTAAATCACAAGTTTGCATGAAAATGAACAAAATTCAAGTGGTTCATTTGCTCTTTATAGTTAATCTAATGTGTTTCACTTGTTATTACATGTATAAGTAACGATTAAATGATTGAAATCACCAATTCATATGACACAAATCTGATGTATAGATTAGTTTGATGCTGTAGTTAGTCAATAATAGATTTGTTATTGAATTAAGTAAAAGGGTCAAACAAAAGCATAGATCCCACTTGTATCCATATGAACTTGTGATTTCAATCATTTAAATCGTTCATTACACATGTAATAACAAGTGAAACACATTAGATTAAATATAGGGAGCAAATTAACGACTTGAATCTTATTCATTCTCATACAAACTTGTGATTTCGATCAACTAAATCATTCAAAATGGATGTACTAACAAGTTAAAAACATTCAATTAAATATGTGTGATCAAATGAATCGCTTAAATCCCACTCGTGTTTATACGAACAACTGATTTCAATCGCTTATATCGCGTACTATAAATGTAACGACAAGTTGAATTACTAGGGATGAAACTAACGCATAGATTCATTTTTAACTGTATGAACTGGTGATTTAAATCGTTCTTTATAGAAGTAATAAACAGTGAAACACATTAGGTTAACTATAAGGGATCAATTGAATGACTTGAATCACAAACTAATGGTGAATGTGCTTAAAGATGCATGTTGAATGATTTAGTGGAAGAAATTACAGGCTTGTATGAACATAAATGACATTTAAGTTATTTACTTGCTGTATTTCAGTTAATATAACGTGTTTCGCTTGTTATTACATCTATAACGAATGATTTCAATGGTTCAAACTAAAAGTTTGTACGAAAAAATGAGATTCACGTCATTCGTTTGATCGCTTATCATTAGCCTAATGCGTTTCACTTGTTATTACATGTACAATATTGATTTTGTTGATTGAAATCACAAGTTCAAATGGATGCAAGTGGGATCTACGCATTAGTTTGATCTCTTGTAGTCAATCCAATGAGTTGAACTTGTAGTTACATCAATAGTAAGGATCTAATGAATTGAAATCACAAGTTTGTATCAATACGAGTGGGATTTAAGCGATTCATCTGAGCACGCATATTTCATTGAATGTGATTAACATGTTGCTACATCCACGTTGAAAGATTTAGTGGATTTAAATCACAAGTTTGCATGAAAATGAACAAATTCAAGTGGTTCATTTGCTCTTTTATAGTTAATCTAATGTGTTTCACTTGTTATTACATGTATAAGTAACGATTTAAATGATTGAAATCACCAATTCATATGGACACAAATCTGATGTATAGATTAGTTTGATGCTTGTAGTTAGTCCAATAAGTAGAACTTTTTGTTTTATTGAATTAAGTAAAAGGGGTCAAACAAAAGCATAGATCCCACTTGTATCCATATGAACTTGTGATTTCAATCATTTAAATCGTTCATTACACATGTAATAACAAGTGAAACACATAGATTAAATATAGGGAGCAAATTAACGACTTGAATCTTATTCATTCTCATACAAACTTGTGATTTCGATCAACTAAATCATTCAAAATGGATGTACTAACAAGTTAAAAACATTCAATTAAATATGTGTGATCAAATGAATCGCTTAAATCCCACTCGTGTTATACGAACAACTGATTTCAATCGCTTATATCGCGTACTATAAATGTAACGACAAGTTGAATTACTAGGATGAAACTAATGCATAGATTCATTTTTAACTGGTGATTTAAATCGTTCTTTATAAAGTAATAAACAGTGAAACACATTAGGTTAACTATAAGGGATCAATTGAATGACTTGAATCACAAACTAATGCGTGAATGTGCTTAAAGATGCATGTTGAATGATTTAGTGGAACGAAATTACAGGCTTGTATGAACATAAATGACATTTAAGTTATTTACTTGCTGTATTTCAGTTAATATAACGTGTTTCGCTTGTTATTACATCTATAACGAATGATTTCATGGTTCAAACTAAAAGTTTGTACGAAAAAATGAGATTCAGTCATTCGTTTGATCGCTTATCATTAGCCTAATGCGTTTCACTTGTTATTACATGTACAATGATTGATTTGTTGATTGAAATCACAAGTTCAAATGGATGCAAGGGATCTACGCATTAGTTTGATCTCTTGTAGTCAATCCAATGAGTTGAACTTGTAGTTACATCAATAGTAAGGATCTAATGAATTGAAATCACAAGTTTGTATCAATACGAGTGGGATTTAAGCGATTCATCTGAGCACGCATATTTCATTGAATGTGATTAACATGTTGCTACATCCACGTTGAAAGATTTAGTGGATTTAAATCACAAGTTGCATGAAAATGAACAAAATTCAAGTGGTTCATTTCTCTTTTATAGTTAATTAATGTGTTCACTTGTTATTACATGTATAAGTAACGATTTAAATGATTGAAATCACCAATTCATATGGACACAAATCTGATGTATAGATTAGTTTGATGCTTGTAGTTATCCAATAAGTAGACTTTTTGTTTATTGAATTAAGTAAAAGGGTCAAACAAAAGCATAGATCCCACTTGTATCCATATGAACTTGTGATTTCAATCATTTAAATCGTTCATTACACATGTAATAACAAGTGAAACACATTAGATTAAATATAGGGGAGCAAATTAACGACTTGAATCTTATTCATTCTCAACAAACTTGTGATTTCGATCAACTAAATCATTCAAAATGGATGTACTAACAAGTTAAAAACATTCAATTAAATATGTGTGATCAAATGAATCGCTTAAATCCCACTCGTGTTTATACGAACAACTGATTTCAATCGCTTATATCGCGTACTATAAATGTAACGACAAGTTGAATTACTAGGGATGAAACAACGCATAGATTCCATTTTTAACTGTATGAACTGGTGATTTAAATCGTTCTTTATAGAAGTAATAAACAGTGAAACACATTAGGTTAACTATAAGGGATCAATTGAATGACTTGAATCACAAACTAATATGTGAATGTGCTTAAAGATGCATGTTGAATGATTTAGTGGAACAAAATTACAGGCTTGTATGAACATAAATGAAATTTAAGTTATTTACTTGCTGTATTTCAGTTAATATAACGTGTTTCGCTTGTTGTTACATCAATTAGTATTGATGCTTGTAGTTAGTCCAATAAGTAGCACTTTTTGTTTTATTGAATTAAGTAAAAGGGGTCAAACAAAAGCATAGATCCCACTTGTATCCATATGAACTTGTGATTTCAATCATTTAAATTGTTCATTACACATGTAATAACAAGTGAAACACATTAGATTAAATATAGGGGAGCAAATTAACGACTTGAATCTTATTCATTCTCATACAAACTTGTGATTTCGATCAACTAAATCATTCAAAATGGATGTACTAACAAGTTAAAAACATTCAATTCAATATGTATGGTCAAATGAATCGCTTAAATCCCACTCGTGTTTATACAAACAACTGATTTCAATCGCTTATATCGCGTACTATAAATGTAACGACAAGTTGAATTACTATGGATGAAAGTAATGCATAGATTCTATTTTTAACTGGTGATTTAACTATAAGGGATCAGTTGAATGACTTGAATCACAAACTAATGCGTAATGTGCTTAAAGATGCATGTTGAATGATTTAGTGCAATGAAATTACAGGCTTGTAAGAACATAAATGACATTTAAGTTATTTACTTGCTGTATTTCAGTTAATATAACGTGTTTCGCTTGTTATTACATCTATAACGAATGATTTCAATGGTTCAAATAAAATTTGTACGAAAAAATGAGATTCACGTCATTCGTTTGATCGCTTTCATTAGCCTAATGCGTTTCACTTGTTATTACATGTACAATGATTGATTTTGTCGATTGAAATCACAAGTTCAAATGGATGCAAGTGGGATCTACACATTAGTTTGATCTCTTGTAGTCAATCCAATGAGTTGAACTTGTAGTTACATCAATAGTAAGGATCTAATGAATTGAAATCACAAGTTTGTATCAATACGAGTGGGATTTAAGCGATTCATCTGAGCACGCATATTTCATTGATGTGATTAACATGTTGCTACATCCACGTTGAAAGATTTAGTGGATTTAAATCACAAGTTTGCATGAAAATGAACAAAATTCAAGTGTTCATTTGCTCTTTTATGTTAATCTAATGTGTTTCACTTGTTATTACATGTATAAGTAACGATTTAAATGATTGAAATCACCAATTCATATGGACACAAATCTGATGTATAGATTAGTTTGATGCTTGTAGTTAGTTAATAAGTAGAACTTTTTGTTTTATTGAATTAAGTAAAAGGGGTCAAACAAAAGCATAGATCCCACTTGTATCCATATGAACTTGTGATTTCAATAATTTAAATCGTTCATTACACATGTAATAACAAGTGAAACACATTAGATTAAATATAGGGGAGCAAATTAACGACTTGAATCTTATTCATTCTCTACAAACTTGTGATTTCATCAACTAAATCATTCAAAATGATGTACTAACAAGTTAAAAACATTCAATAAATATGTGTGATCAAATGAATCGCTTAAATCCCACTCGTGTTTATACGAACAACTGATTTCAATCGCTTATATCGCGTACTATAAATGTAACGACAAGTTGAATTACTGGGATAAACTAATGCATAGATTCCATTTTTAACTGTAGAACTGGTGATTTAAATGTTCTTATAGAAGTAATAAACAGTGAACACATTAGGTTAACTATAGGGATCAATTGAATGACTTGAATCACAAACTAATGCGTGAATGTGCTTAAAGATGCATGTTGAATGATTTAGTGGAATGAAATTACAGGCTGTATGAACATAAATGACATTAAGTTATTTACTTGCTGTATTTCAGTTAATATAACGTGTTTCGCTTGTTATTACACTATAACGAATGATTTAATGGTTCAAACTAAAAGTTTGTACGAAAAAATGAGATTCACATCATTCGTTTGATCGCTTATCATTAGCCTAATGCGTTTCACTTGTTATTACATGTACAATGATTGATTTTGTTGATTGAAATCACAAGTTCAAATGGATGCAAGTGGGATCTACGCATTAGTTTGATCTCTTGTAGTCAATCCAATGAGTTGAACTTGAGTTACATCAATAGTAAGGATCTAATGAATTGAAATCACAAGTTTGTATCAATACGAGTGGATTTAAGCGATTCATTGAGCACGCATATTTCATTGAATGTGATTAACATGTTGCTACATCCAGTTGAATGATTTAGTGGATTTAAATCAAAGTTTGCATGAAAATGAACAAAATTCAAGTGGTTCATTTGCTCTTTTATAGTTAATCTAATGTGTTTCACTTGTTATTACATGCATAAGTAACGATTTAAATGATTGAAATCACCATTCATATGAACAAATCTGATGTATACATTAGTTTGATGCTTGTAGTTAGTTAATAAGTAGAACTTTTTGTTTCATTGAATTAAGTAAAAGGGGTCAAACAAAAGCATAGATCCCACTTGTATCCATATGAACTTGTGATTTCAATCATTTAAATCGTTCATTACACATGTAATAACAAGTGAAACACATTAGATTAAATATAGGGAGCAAATTAACGACTTGAATCTTATTCATTCTCATACAAACTTGTGATTTCGATCAACTAAATCATTCAAATGATGTACTAACAAGTTAAAAAAATTCAATTAAATATGTGTGATCAAATGAATCGCTTAAATCCCACTCGTGTTTATACGAACAACTGATTTCAATCGCTTATATCACGTACTATAAATGTAACGACAAGTTGAATTACTAGGGATGAAACTAAGCATAGATTCCATTTAACTGTATAACTGGTGATTTAAATCGTTCTTTATAAAGTAATAAACAGTGAAACACATTAGGTTAACTATAAGGGATAAATTGAATGACTTGAATCACAAACTAATGTGTGAATGTGCTTAAAGATGCATGTTGAATGATTTAGTGGAACGAAATTACAGGCTTGTATGAACATAAATGAAATTTAAGTTATTTACTTGCTGTATTTCAGTTAATATAACGTGTTTCGCTTGTTATTACATTATAACGAATGATTTCAATGGTTCAAACTAAAATTGTACGAAAAAATAGATTCACGTCATTCGTTTGATCGCTTATCATTAGCCTAATGCGTTTCACTTGTTATTACATGTACAATTATTGATTTTGTTGATGAAATCACAAGTTCAAATGGATGCAAGTAGGATCTATGCATTATTTTGATCTCTTGTAGTCAATCAAATGAGTTGAACTTGTAGTTACATCAATAGTAAGGATCTAATGAATTGAAATTACAAGTTTGTATCAATACGAGTGGGATTTAAGCGATTCATCTGAGCACGCATATTTCATTAATGTGATTAACATGTGCTACATCCACGTTGAAAGATTTAGTGGATTTAAATCACAAGTTTGCATGAAAATGAACAAAATTCAAGTGGTTCATTTGCTCTTTTATAGTTAATCTAATGTGTTTCACTTGTTATTACATGTATAAGTAACGATTTAAATGATTGAAATCACCAATTCATATGGACACAAATCTATGTGTAGATTAGTTTGATGCTTGTAGTTAGTCCAATAAGTAGAACTTTTTGTTTTATTGAATTAAGTAAAAGGGGTCAAACAAAAGCATAGATCCCACTTGTATCCATATGAACTTGTGATTTCAATAATTTAAATCGTTCATTACACATGTAATAACAAGTGAAACACATTAGATTAAATATAGGGGAGCAAATTAACGACTTGAATCTTATTCATTCTCATACAAACTTGTGATTTCGATCAACTAAATCATTCAAAATGGATGTACTAACAAGTTAAAAACATTCAATTAAATATGTGTGATCAAATGAATCGCTTAAATCCCTCTCGTGTTTATACGAACAACTGATTTCAATCGCTTATATCGCGTACTATAAATGTAACGACAAGTTGAATTACTAGGGATGAAACAAACGCATAGATTCCATTTTTAACTGTATGAACTGGTGATTTAAATCGTTCTTTATAGAAGTAATAAACAGTCAACACATTAGGTTAACTATAAGGGATCAATTGAATGACTTGAATCACAAACTAATATGTGAATGTGCTTAATGATGCATGTTGAATGATTTAGTGGAACAAAATTACAGGCTTATATGAACATAAATGAAATTTAAGTTATTTATTGCTGTATTTCAGTTAATATAACGTGTTTCGCTTGTTGTTACATCAATTAGTATTGATGCTTGTAGTTAGTCCAATAAGTAGCACTTTTGTTTTATTGAATTAAGTAAAAGGGGTCAAACAAAAGCATAGATCCCACTTGTATCCATATGAACTTGTGATTTCAATCATTTAAATTGTTCATTACACATGTAATAACAAGTGAAACACATTAGATTAAATATAGGGGAGCAAATTAACGACTTGAATCTTATTCATTCTCATACAAACTTGTGATTTCGATCAACTAAATCATTCAAAATGGATGTACTAACAAGTTAAAAACATTCAATTCAATATGTATGGTCAAATGAATCGCTTAAATCCCACTCGTGTTTATACAAACAACTGATTTCAATCGCTTATATCGCGTACTATAAATGTAACGACAAGTTGAATTACTATGGATGAAAGTAATGCATAGATTCTATTTTTAACTGGTGATTTAACTATAAGGGATCAGTTGAATGACTTGAATCACAAACTAATGCGTTAATGTGCTTAAAGATGCATGTTGAATGATTTAGTGCAATGAAATTACAGGCTTGTAAGAACATAAATGACATTTAAGTTATTTACTTGCTGTATTTCAGTTAATATAACGTGTTTCGCT
This sequence comes from Nymphaea colorata, assembly GCF_008831285.2. Classification (NCBI taxonomy): domain Eukaryota; kingdom Viridiplantae; phylum Streptophyta; class Magnoliopsida; order Nymphaeales; family Nymphaeaceae; genus Nymphaea; species Nymphaea colorata. The sequence goes on along the minus strand of NW_022204834.1, from coordinate 37,171 downwards.
TGTTATTACATCTATAACGAATGATTTCAATGGTTCAAATTAAAATTTTGTACGAAAAAATGAGATTCACGTCATTCGTTTGATCGCTTGTCATTAGCCTAATGCGTTTCACTTGTTATTACATGTACAATGATTGATTTTGTCGATTGAAATCACAAGTTCAAATGGATGCAAGTGGGATCTACACATTAGTTTGATCTCTTGTAGTCAATCCAATAGTTGAACTTGTAGTTACATCAATAGTAAGGATCTAATGAATTGAAATCACAAGTTTGTATCAATACGAGTGGATTTAAGCGATTCATCTGAGCACGCATATTTCATTGATTGTGATTAACATGTTGCTACATCCACGTTGAAAGATTTAGTGGATTTAAATCACAAGTTTGCATGAAAATGAACAAAATTCAAGTTGTTCATTTGCTCTTTTATGGTTAATCTAATGTGTTTCACTTGTTATTACATGTATAAGTAACGATTTAAATGATTGAAATCACCAATTCATATGGACACAAATCTGATGTATAGATTAGTTTGATGCTTGTAGTTAGTTTAATAAGTAGAACTTTTGTTTTATTGAATTAAGTAAAAGGGGTCAAACAAAAGCATAGATCCCACTTGTATCCATATGAACTTGTGATTTCAATAATTTAAATCGTTCATTACACATGTAATAACAAGTGAAACACATTAGATTAAATATAGGGGAGCAAATTAACGACTTGAATCTTATTCATTCTCTTACAAACTTGTGATTTCCATCAACTAAATCATTCAAAATGAATGTACTAACAAGTTAAAAACATTCAACTAAATATGTGTGATCAAATGAATCGCTTAAATGCCACTCGTGTTTATACGAACAACTGATCATTCTCATAAAACTTGTGATTTCGATCAACTAAATCATTCAAAATGGATGTACTAACAAGTTAAAAGATTCAATTAAATAAGTGTGATCAAATGAATCGCTTAAATCCACTCGTGTTTATACGAACAACTGATTTCAATCGCTATATGCGTACTTAAAGAAGCAGTTGAATTACGAGGATGAAACTAATGCATAGATTCCATTTTAACTGGTGATTTAAATCGTTCTGCTGTATTTCAGTTAATATAACGTGTTTCGCTTGTTATTACATCTATAACGAATGATTTAATGGTTCAAACTAAAAGTTGTACGAAAAAATGAGATTCACGTCATTCGTTTGATCGCTTATCCTTAGCCTAATGCGTTTCACTTGTTATTACATGTACAATGATTGATTTGTTGATTGAAATCACAAGTTCAAATGGATGCAAATGGGATCTACGCATTAGTTTGATCTCTTGTAGTCAATCCAATGAGTTGAACTTGGAGTTACATCAATAGTAAGGATCTAATGAATTGAAATCACAAGTTTGTATCAATATGAGTGAGATTTAAGCGATTCATCTGAGCACGCATATTTCATTGAATGTATTAACATGTTGCTACATCCACGTTGAATGATTTAGTGGATTTAAATCACAAGTTTGCATGAAAATAAACAAAATTCAAGTGTTCATTTGCTCTTTTATAGTTAATCTAATGTGTTTCACTTGTTATTACATGCATAAGTAACGATTGAAATCACCATTTCATATGTACACAAATCTGATGTATACATTAGTTTGATGCTTGTAGTTAGTTTAATAAGTAGAACTTTTTGTTTCATTGAATTAAGTAAAAGGGTCAAAAAAAGCATAGATCCCACTTGTATCCATATGAACTTGTGATTTCAATAATTTAAATCGTTCATTACACATGTAATACAAGTGAAACACATTAGATTAAATATAGGGAGCAAATTAACGACTTGAATCTTATTCATTCTCATACAAACTTGTGATTTCGATCAACTAAATCATTCAAAATGGATGTACTAACAAGTTAAAAACATTCAATTAAATATGTGTGATCAAATGAATCGCTTAAATCCCACTCGTGTTTATACGAACAACTGATTTCAATCGCTTATATCGCGTACTATAAATGTAACGACAAGTTGAATTACTAGGGATGAAACTAATGCATAGATTCATTTTTAACTGGTGATTTAAATCGTTCTTTATAAAGTAATAACATGAAACATTAGGTAACTATAAGGATCATTGAATGACTTGAATCACAAACTAATGGTGAATGTGCTTAAAGATGCATGTTGAATGATTTAGTGGAATGAAATTACAGGCTTGTATGAACATAAATGACATTTAAGTTATTTACTTGCTGTATTTCAGTTAATATAACGTGTTTCGCTTGTTATTACATCTATAACGAATGATTTCAATGGTTCAAACTAAAAGTTTGTACGAAAAAATGAGATTCACGTCATTCGTTTGATCGCTTATCATTAGCCTAATGCGTTTCACTTGTTATTACATGTACAATGATTGATTTTGTGATTGAAATCACAAGTTCAAATGGATGCAAGTGGGATCTACGCATTAGTTTGATCTCTTGTAGTCAATCCAATGAGTTGAACTTGTAGTTACATCAATAGTAAGGATCTAATGAATTGAAATCACAAGTTTGTATCAATACGAGTGGATTTAAGCGATTCATCTGAGCACGCATATTTCATTGAATGTGATTAACATGTTGCTACATCCACGTTGAAAGATTTAGTGGATTTAAATCACAAGTTTGCATGAAAATGAACAAAATTCAAGTGGTTCATTTGCTCTTTTATAGTTAATCTAATGTGTTTCACTTGTTATTACATGTATAAGTAACGATTTAAATGATTGAAATCACCAATTCATATGGACACAAATCTGATGTATAGATTAGTTTGATGCTTGTAGTTAGTCCAATAAGTAGAACTTTTTGTTTTATTGAATTAAGTAAAAGGGTCAAACAAAAGCATAGATCCCACTTGTATCCATATGAACTTGTGATTTCAATAATTTAAATCGTTCATTACACATGTAATAACAAGTGAAACACATTAGATTAAATATAGGGAGCAAATTAACGACTTGAATCTTATTCATTCTCATACAAACTTGTGATTTCGATCAACTAAATCATTCAAAATGGATGTACTAACAAGTTAAAAACATTCAATTAAATATGTGTGATCAAATGAATCGCTTAAATCCCACTCGTGTTTATACGAACAACTGATTTCAATCGCTTATATCGCGTACTATAAATGTAACGACAAGTTGAATTACTAGGGATGAAACTAATGCATAGATTCCATTTTTAACTGGTGATTTAAATCGTTCTTATAGAAGTAATAAACAGTGAAACACATTAGGTAACTATAAGGATCAATTGAATGACTTGAATCACAAACTAATGGTGAATGTGCTTAAAGATGCATGTTGAATGATTTAGTGAAGAAATTACAGGCTTGTATGAACATAAATGACATTTAAGTTATTTACTTGCTGTATTTCAGTTAATATAACGTGTTTCGCTTGTTATTACATCTATAACGAATGATTTCAATGGTTCAAACTAAAAGTTTGTACGAAAAAATGAGATTCACGTCATTCGTTTGATCGCTTATCATTAGCCTAATGCGTTTCACTTGTTATTACATGTACAATGATTGATTTTGTTGATTGAAATCACAAGTTCAAATGGATGCAAGTGGGATCTACGCATTAGTTTGATCTCTTGTAGTCAATCCAATGAGTTGAACTTGTAGTTACATCAATAGTAAGGATCTAATGAATTGAAATCACAAGTTTGTATCAATACGAGTGGGATTTAAGCGATTCATCTGAGCACGCATATTTCATTGAATGTGATTAACATGTTGCTACATCCACGTTGAAAGATTTAGTGGATTTAAATCACAAGTTTGCATGAAAATGAACAAAATTCAAGTGGTTCATTTGCTCTTTTATAGTTAATCTAATGTGTTTCACTTGTTATTACATGTATAAGTAACGATTTAAATGATTGAAATCACCATTCATATGACACAAATCTGATGTATAGATTAGTTTGATGCTTGTAGTTAGTCAATAAGTAGAACTTTTTGTTTCATTGAATTAAGTAAAAGGGGTCAAACAAAAGCATAGATCCCACTTGTATCCATATGAACTTGTGATTTCAATCATTTAAATCGTTCATTACACATGTAATAACAAGTGAAACACATTAGATTAAATATAGGGAGCAAATTAACGACTTGAATCTTATTCATTCTCATACAAACTTGTGATTTCGATCAACTAAATCATTCAAAATGGATGTACTAACAAGTTAAAAACATTCAATTAAATATGTGTGATCAAATGAATCGCTTAAATCCCACTCGTGTTTATACGAACAACTGATTTCAATCGCTTATATCGCGTACTATAAATGTAACGACAAGTTGAATTACTAGGGATGAAACTAATGCATAGATTCATTTAACTGTATAACTGGTGATTTAAATCGTTCTTTATAGAAGTAATAAACAGTGAAACACATTAGGTTAACTATAAGGATCAATTGAATGACTTGAATCACAAACTAATGGTGAATGTGCTTAAAGATGCATGTTGAATGATTTAGTGGAAGAAATTACAGGCTTGTATGAACATAAATGACATTTAAGTTATTTACTTGCTGTATTTCAGTTAATATAACGTGTTTCGCTTGTTATTACATCTATAACGAATGATTTCAATGGTTCAAACTAAAAGTTTGTACGAAAAAATGAGATTCACGTCATTCGTTTGATCGCTTATCATTAGCCTAATGCGTTTCACTTGTTATTACATGTACAATGATTGATTTTGTTGATTGAAATCACAAGTTCAAATGGATGCAAGTGGATCTACGCATTAGTTTGATCTCTTGTAGTCAATCCAATGAGTTGAACTTGTAGTTACATCAATAGTAAGGATCTAATGAATTGAAATCACAAGTTTGTATCAATACGAGTGGATTTAAGCGATTCATCTGAGCACGCATATTTCATTGAATGTGATTAACATGTTGCTACATCCACGTTGAAAGATTTAGTGGATTTAAATCACAAGTTTGCATGAAAATGAACAAAATTCAAGTGGTTCATTTGCTCTTTATAGTTAATCTAATGTGTTTCACTTGTTATTACATGTATAAGTAACGATTTAAATGATTGAAATCACCAATTCATATGGACACAAATCTGATGTATAGATTAGTTTGATGCTTGTAGTTAGTCAATAAGTAGAACTTTTTGTTTTATTGAATTAAGTAAAAGGGGTCAAACAAAAGCATAGATCCCACTTGTATCCATATGAACTTGTGATTTCAATCATTTAAATCGTTCATTACACATGTAATAACAAGTGAAACACATTAGATTAAATATAGGGGAGCAAATTAACGACTTGAATCTTATTCATTCTCATACAAACTTGTGATTTCGATCAACTAAATCATTCAAAATGGATGTACTAACAAGTTAAAAACATTCAATTAAATATGTGTGATCAAATGAATCGCTTAAATCCCACTCGTGTTTATACGAACAACTGATTTCAATCGCTTATATCGCGTACTATAAATGTAACGACAAGTTGAATTACTAGGGATGAAACTAACGCATAGATTCCATTTTTAACTGTATGAACTGGTGATTTAAATCGTTCTTTATAGAAGTAATAAACAGTGAAACACATTAGGTTAACTATAAGGGATCAATTGAATGACTTGAATCACAAACTAATGGTGAATGTGCTTAAAGATGCATGTTGAATGATTTAGTGGAAAAATTACAGGCTTGTATGAACATAAATGAAATTTAAGTTATTTACTTGTGTATTTCAGTTAATATAACGTGTTTCCTTTTGTTACATCAATTAGTATTGATGCTTGTAGTTAGTCCAATAAGTAGACTTTTGTTTTATTGAATAAGTAAAAGGGGTCAAACAAAAGCATAGATCCACTTGTATCCATATGAACTTGTGATTTCAATCATTTAAATGTTCATTACACATGTAATAACAAGTGAAACACATTAGATTAAATATAGGAGCAAATTAACGACTTGAATCTTATTCATTCTCATACAAACTTGTGATTTCGATCAACTAAATCATTCAAATGGATGTACTAACAAGTTAAAACATTCAATTAATATGTATCAAATGAATCGCTTAAATCCCACTCGTGTTATACAACAACTGATTTCAATCGCTTATATCGCGTACTATAAATGTAACGACAAGTTGAATTACTAGGATGAAATAATGCATAGATTCATTTTTAACTGGTGATTTAATCTTAAAAAATAAAATTAACTATAAGGATCAATTGAATGACTTGAATCACAAACTAATGGTGAATGTGCTTAAAGATGCATGTGAATGATTTAGTGAATGAAATTACAGGCTTGTATGAACATAAATGACATTTAAGTTATTTACTTGCTGTATTTCAGTTAATATAACGTGTTTCGCTTGTTATTACATCTATAACGAATGATTTCAATGGTTCAAACTAAAAGTTTGTACGAAAAAATGAGATTCACGTCATTCGTTTGATCGCTTATCATTAGCCTAATGCGTTTCACTTGTTATTACATGTACAATGATTGATTTTGTTGATTGAAATCACAAGTTCAAATGGATGCAAGTGGGATCTACGCATTAGTTTGATCTCTTGTAGTCAATCCAATGAGTTGAACTTGTAGTTACATCAATAGTAAGGATCTAATGAATTGAAATCACAAGTTTGTATCAATACGAGTGGGATTTAAGCGATTCATCTGAGCACGCATATTTCATTGAATGTGATTAACATGTTGCTACATCCACGTTGAAAGATTTAGTGGATTTAAATCACAAGTTTGCATGAAAATGAACAAAATTCAAGTGGTTCATTTGCTCTTTTATAGTTAATCTAATGTGTTTCACTTGTTATTACATGTATAAGTAACGATTTAAATGATTGAAATCACCAATTCATATGGACACAAATCTGATGTATAGATTAGTTTGATGCTTGTAGTTAGTCCAATAAGTAGAACTTTTTGTTTATTGAATTAAGTAAAAGGGTCAAACAAAAGCATAGATCCCACTTGTATCCATATGAACTTGTGATTTCAATATTTAAATCGTTCATTACACATGTAATAACAAGTGAAACACATTAGATTAAATATAGGGGAGCAAATTAACGACTTGAATCTTATTCATTCTCATACAAACTTGTGATTTCGATCAACTAAATCATTCAAAATGGATGTACTAACAAGTTAAAAACATTCAATTAAATATGTGTGATCAAATGAATCGCTTAAATCCCACTCGTGTTTATACGAACAACTGATTTCAATCGCTTATATCGCGTACTATAAATGTAACGACAAGTTGAATTACTAGGGATGAAACTAATGCATAGATTCCATTTTAACTGTATGAACTGGTGATTTAAATCGTTCTTTATAGAAGTAATAAACAGTGAAACACATTAGGTTAACTATAAGGGATCAATTGAATGACTTGAATCACAAACTAATGCGTGAATGTGCTTAAAGATGCATGTTGAATGATTTAGTGGAATGAAATTACAGGCTTGTATGAACATAAATGACATTTAAGTTATTTACTTGCTGTATTTCAGTTAATATAACGTGTTTCGCTTGTTATTACATCTATAACGAATGATTTCAATGGTTCAAACTAAAAGTTTGTACGAAAAAATGAGATTCACGTCATTCGTTTGATCGCTTATCATTAGCCTAATGCGTTTCACTTGTTATTACATGTACAATGATTGATTTTGTTGATTGAAATCACAAGTTCAAATGGATGCAAGTGGGATCTACGCATTAGTTTGATCTCTTGTAGTCAATCCAATGAGTTGAACTTGTAGTTACATCAATAGTAAGGATCTAATGAATTGAAATCACAAGTTTGTATCAATACGAGTGGGATTTAAGCGATTCATCTGAGCACGCATATTTCATTGAATGTGATTAACATGTTGCTACATCCACGTTGAAAGATTTAGTGGATTTAAATCACAAGTTTGCATGAAAATGAACAAAATTCAAGTGGTTCATTTGCTCTTTTATAGTTAATCTAATGTGTTTCACTTGTTATTACATGTATAAGTAACGATTTAAATGATTGAAATCACCAATTCATATGGACACAAATCTGATGTATAGATTAGTTTGATGCTTGTAGTTAGTCCAATAAGTAGAACTTTTTGTTTATTGAATTAAGTAAAAGGGTCAAACAAAAGCATAGATCCCACTTGTATCCATATGAACTTGTGATTTCAATATTTAAATCGTTCATTACACATGTAATAACAAGTGAAACACATTAGATTAAATATAGGGAGCAAATTAACGACTTGAATCTTATTCATTCTCATACAAACTTGTGATTTCGATCAACTAAATCATTCAAAATGGATGTACTAACAAGTTAAAAACATTCAATTAAATATGTGTGATCAAATGAATCGCTTAAATCCCACTCGTGTTTATACGAACAACTGATTTCAATCGCTTATATCGCGTACTATAAATGTAACGACAAGTTGAATTACTAGGGATGAAACTAAGCATAGATTCCATTTTAACTATAACTGGTGATTTAAATCGTTCTTTATAGAAGTAATAAACAGTGAAACACATTAGGTTAACTATAAGGGATCAATTGAATGACTTGAATCACAAACTAATGCGTGAATGTGCTTAAAGATGCATGTTGAATGATTTAGTGGAATGAAATTACAGGCTTGTATGAACATAAATGACATTTAAGTTATTTACTTGCTGTATTTCAGTTAATATAACGTGTTTCGCTTGTTATTACATCTATAACGAATGATTTCAATGGTTCAAACTAAAAGTTTGTACGAAAAAATGAGATTCACGTCATTCGTTTGATCGCTTATCATTAGCCTAATGCGTTTCACTTGTTATTACATGTACAATGATTGATTTTGTTGATTGAAATCACAAGTTCAAATGGATGCAAGTGGGATCTACGCATTAGTTTGATCTCTTGTAGTCAATCCAATGAGTTGAACTTGTAGTTACATCAATAGTAAGGATCTAATGAATTGAAATCACAAGTTTGTATCAATACGAGTGGGATTTAAGCGATTCATCTGAGCACCATATTTCATTGAATGTGATTAACATGTTGTACATCCAGTTGAAGATTTAGTGGATTAAATCACAAGTTTGCATGAAAATGAACAAATTCAAGTGGTTATTTGCTCTTATAGTTAATCTAATGTGTTTCACTTGTTATTACATGTAATGAACGATTTAAATGATTGAAATCACAATTCATATGGAACAAATCTATGTTTTGTTTGACTTTATTATCAATAAAAAATTCTTTATTGATAATAAAGTCAAACAATCATAATCAGATTGTGTCCATATGAATTGTGATTTCAATCATTTAAATCGTTATTATACATGTAATAACAAGTGAAACACATTAGATTAACATAAAGAGCAAATGAACCACTTGAATTTGTTCATTTCATGCAAACTTGTGATTTAAATCCACTAAATCTTTCAACGTGGATGTAGCAACATGTTAATCACATTCAATGAAATATGCGTGCTCAGATGAATCGCTTAAATCCCACTCGTATTGATACAAACTTGTGATTTCAATTCATTAGATCCTTACTATTGATGTAACTACAAGTTCAACTCATTGGATTGACTACAAGAGATCAACTAATGCGTAGATCCACTTGCATCCATTTGAACTTGTGATTTCAATCAACAAAATCAATCATTGTACATGTAATAACAAGTGAAACGCATTAGGCTAATGATAAGCGATCAAACGAATGACGTGAATCTCATTTTTTCGTACAAACTTTTAGTTTGAACCATTGAAATCATTCGTTATAGATGTAATAACAAGCGAAACACGTTATATTAACTGAAATACAGCAAGTAAATAACTTAAATGTCATTTATGTTCATACAAGCCTGTAATTTCATTCCACTAAATCATTCAACATGCATCTTTAAGCACATTCACGCATTAGTTTGTGATTCAAGTCATTCAATTGATCCCTTATAGTTAACCTAATGTGTTTCACTGTTTATTACTTCTATAAAGAACGATTTAAATCACCAGTTCATAAAAATGGAATCTATGCATTAGTTTCATCCCTAGTAATTCAACTTGTCGTTACATTTATAGTACGCGATATAAGCGATTGAAATCAGTTGTTCGTATAAACACGAGTGGGATTTAAGCGATTCATTTGATCACACATATTTAATTGAATGTTTTTAACTTGTTAGTACATCCATTTTGAATGATTTAGTTGATCGAAATCACAAGTTTGTATGAGAATGAATAAGATTCAAGTCGTTAATTTGCTCCCCTATATTTAATCTAATGTGTTTCACTTGTTATTACATGTGTAATGAACGATTTAAATGATTGAAATCACAAGTTCATATGGATACAAGTGGGATCTATGCTTTTGTTTGACCCCTTTTACTTAATTCAATGAAACAAAAAGTTCTACTTATTGGACTAACTACAAGCATCAAACTAATCTATACATCAGATTTGTGTCCATATGAATTGGTGATTTCAATCATTTAAATCGTTACTTATACATGTAATAACAAGTGAAACACATTAGATTAACTATAAAAGAGCAAATGAACCACTTGAATTTTGTTCATTTTCATGCAAACTTGTGATTTAAATCCACTAAATCTTTCAACGTGGATGTAGCAACATGTTAATCACATTCAATGAAATATGCGTGCTCAGATGAATCGCTTAAATCCCACTCGTATTGATACAAACTTGTGATTTCAATTCATTAGATCCTTACTATTGATGTAACTACAAGTTCAACTCATTGGATTGACTACAAGAGATCAAACTAATGCGTAGATCCCACTTGCATCCATTTGAACTTGTGATTTCAATCAACAAAATCAATCATTGTACATGTAATAACAAGTGAAACGCATTAGGCTAATGATAAGCGATCAAACGAATGACGTGAATCTCATTTTTTCGTACAAACTTTTAGTTTGAACCATTGAAATCATTCGTTATAGATGTAATAACAAGCGAAACACGTTATATTAACTGAAATACAGCAAGTAAATAACTTAAATGTCATTTATGTTCATACAAGCCTGTAATTTCATTCCACTAAATCATTCAACATGCATCTTTAAGCACATTCACCATTAGTTTGTGATTCAAGTCATTCAATTGATCCCTTATAGTTAACCTAATGTGTTTCACTGTTTATTACTTCTATAAAGAACGATTTAAATCACCAGTTATAAAAATGGAATCTATGCATTAGTTTCATCCCTAGTAATTCAACTTGTCGTTACATTTATAGTACGCGATATAAGCGATTGAAATCAGTTGTTCGTATAAACACGAGTGGGATTTAAGCGATTCATTTGATCACACATATTTAATTGAATGTTTTTAACTTGTTAGTACATCCATTTTGAATGATTTAGTTGATCGAAATCACAAGTTTGTATGAGAATGAATAAGATTCAAGTCGTTAATTTGCTCCCCTATATTTAATCTAATGTGTTTCACTTGTTATTACATGTGTAATGAACGATTTAAATGATTGAAATCACAAGTTCATATGGATACAAGTGGGATCTATGCTTTTGTTTGACCCCTTTTACTTAATTCAATAAACAAAAAGTTCTACTTATTGGACTAACTACAAGCATCAAACTAATCTATACATCAGATTTGTGTCCATATGAATTGGTGATTTCAATCATTTAAATCGTTACTTATACATGTAATAACAAGTGAAACACATTAGATTAACTATAAAAGAGCAAATGAACCACTTGAATTTTGTTCATTTTCATGCAAACTTGTGATTTAAATCCACTAAATCTTTCAACGTGGATGTAGCAACATGTTAATCACATTCAATGAAATATGCGTGCTCAGATGAATCGCTTAAATCCCACTCGTATTGATACAAACTTGTGATTTCAATTCATTAGATCCTTACTATTGATGTAACTACAAGTTCAACTCATTGGATTGACTACAAGAGATCAAACTAATGCGTAGATCCCACTTGCATCCATTTGAACTTGTGATTTCAATCAACAAAATCAATCATTGTACATGTAATAACAAGTGAAACGCATTAGGCTAATGATAAGCGATCAAACGAATGACGTGAATCTCATTTTTTCGTACAAACTTTTAGTTTGAACCATTGAAATCATTCGTTATAGATGTAATAACAAGCGAAACACGTTATATTAACTGAAATACAGCAAGTAAATAACTTAAATGTCATTTATGTTCATACAAGCCTGTAATTTCATTCCACTAAATCATTCAACATGCATCTTTAAGCACATTCACCATTAGTTTGTGATTCAAGTCATTCTAATGTTCCTTTTTTTTATAGTTAAATCACAGTTAAAATGATTATGCTTATTTCATCCTAGTAATTCAACTTGTTACATTTATAGTACGCGATATAAGCGATTGAAATCAGTTGTTGTATAACACGAGTGGATTTAAGCGATTCATTTGATACATATTAATTGAATGTTTTTAACTTGTTAGTACATCCATTTTGAATGATTTAGTTGATCGAAATCACAAGTTTGTATGAGAATGATAAGATTCAAGTCGTTAATTTGCTCCTATATTTAATCTAATGTTTCACTTGTTATTACATGTGTAATGACATTTAAATATTGAATCACAAGTTCATATACAAGTGATCTATGCTTTTTTGACCTTTTACTTAATCAATAAACAAAAATCTATTATTGATAATACAACATAAATAATTATAAAACAAAAACAATTAATAAATAAAAAAATAACTTAAATTCATTTATGTTCATACAACTGTAATTTTTCCACTAAATCATTCAAATGCATCATTAAGCACATTCACATTAGTTTGTGATTCAAGTCATTCAATTGATCCCTTATAGTTAACCTAATGTGTTTCACTGTTTATTACTTCTATAAAGAACGATTTAAATCACCAGTTCATACAGTTAAAAATGGAATCTATGCATTAGTTTCATCCCTAGTAATTCAACTTGTCGTTACATTTATAGTACGCGATATAAGCGATTGAAATCAGTTGTTCGTATAAACACGAGTGGGATTTAAGCGATTCATTTGATCACACATATTTAATTGAATGTTTTTAACTTGTTAGTACATCCATTTTGAATGATTTAGTTGATCGAAATCACAAGTTTGTATGAGAATGAATAAGATTCAAGTCGTTAATTTGCTCCCCTATATTTAATCTAATGTGTTTCACTTGTTATTACATGTGTAATGAACGATTTAAATGATTGAAATCACAAGTTCATATGGATACAAGTGGGATCTATGCTTTTGTTTGACCCCTTTTACTTAATTCAATAAACAAAAAGTTCTACTTATTGGACTAACTACAAGCATCAAACTAATCTATACATCAGATTTGTGTCCATATGAATTGGTGATTTCAATCATTTAAATCGTTACTTATACATGTAATAACAAGTGAAACACATTAGATTAACTATAAAAGAGCAAATGAACCACTTGAATTTTGTTCATTTTCATGCAAACTTGTGATTTAAATCCACTAAATCTTTCAACGTGGATGTAGCAACATGTTAATCACATTCAATGAAATATGCGTGCTCAGATGAATCGCTTAAATCCCACTCGTATTGATACAAACTTGTGATTTCAATTCATTAGATCCTTACTATTGATGTAACTACAAGTTCAACTCATTGGATTGACTACAAGAGATCAAACTAATGCGTAGATCCCACTTGCATCCATTTGAACTTGTGATTTCAATCAACAAAATCAATCATTGTACATGTAATAACAAGTGAAACGCATTAGGCTAATGATAAGCGATCAAACGAATGACGTGAATCTCATTTTTTCGTACAAACTTTTAGTTTGAACCATTGAAATCATTCGTTATAGATGTAATAACAAGCGAAACACGTTATATTAACTGAAATACAGCAAGTAAATAACTTAAATGTCATTTATGTTCATACAAGCCTGTAATTTCATTCCACTAAATCATTCAACATGCATCTTTAAGCACATTCACGCATTAGTTTGTGATTCAAGTCATTCAATTGATCCCTTATAGTTAACCTAATGTGTTTCACTGTTTATTACTTCTATAAAGAACGATTTAAATCACCAGTTATAAAAATGGAATCTATGCTTAGTTTCATCCCTAGTAATTCAACTTGTCGTTACATTTATAGTACGCGATATAAGCGATTGAAATCAGTTGTTCGTATAAACACGAGTGGGATTTAAGCGATTCATTTGATCACACATATTTAATTGAATGTTTTTAACTTGTTAGTACATCCATTTTGAATGATTTAGTTGATCGAAATCACAAGTTTGTATGAGAATGAATAAGATTCAAGTCGTTAATTTGCTCCCCTATATTTAATCTAATGTGTTTCACTTGTTATTACATGTGTAATGAACGATTTAAATGATTGAAATCACAAGTTCATATGGATACAAGTGGGATCTATGCTTTTGTTTGACCCCTTTTACTTAATTCAATAAACAAAAAGTTCTACTTATTGGACTAACTACAAGCATCAAACTAATCTATACATCAGATTTGTGTCCATATGAATTGGTGATTTCAATCATTTAAATCGTTACT
>NW_022204834.1:0-20000 GCF_008831285.2 Nymphaea colorata | reverse complement strand
TGTGTAATGAACGATTTAAATGATTGAAATCACAAGTTCATATGGATACAAGTGGGATCTATGCTTTTGTTTGACCCCTTTTACTTAATTCAATGAAACAAAAAGTTCTACTTATTGGACTAACTACAAGCATCAAACTAATCTATACATCAGATTTGTGTCCATATGAATTGGTGATTTCAATCATTTAAATCGTTACTTATGTACATGTAATAACAAGTGAAACGCATTAGGCTAATGATAAGCGATCAAACGAATGACGTGAATCTCATTTTTTCGTACAAACTTTTAGTTTGAACCATTGAAATCATTCGTTATAGATGTAATAACAAGCGAAACACGTTATATTAACTGAAATACAGCAAGTAAATAACTTAAATGTCATTTATGTTCATACAAGCCTGTAATTTCATTCCACTAAATCATTCAACATGCATCTTTAAGCACATTCACGCATTAGTTTGTGATTCAAGTCATTCAATTGATCCCTTATAGTTAACCTAATGTGTTTCACTGTTTATTACTTCTATAAAGAACGATTTAAATCACCAGTTAAAAATGGAATCTATGCATTAGTTTCATCCCTAGTAATTCAACTTGTCGTTACATTTATAGTACGCGATATAAGCGATTGAAATCAGTTGTTCGTATAAACACGAGTGGGATTTAAGCGATTCATTTGATCACACATATTTAATTGAATGTTTTTAACTTGTTAGTACATCCATTTTGAATGATTTAGTTGATCGAAATCACAAGTTTGTATGAGAATGAATAAGATTCAAGTCGTTAATTTGCTCCCCTATATTTAATCTAATGTGTTTCACTTGTTATTACATGTGTAATGAACGATTTAAATGATTGAAATCACAAGTTCATATGGATACAAGTGGGATCTATGCTTTTGTTTGACCCCTTTTACTTAATTCAATAAAACAAAAAGTTCTACTTATTGGACTAACTACAAGCATCAAACTAATCTATACATCAGATTTGTGTCCATATGAATTGGTGATTTCAATCATTTAAATCGTTACTTATACATGTAATAACAAGTGAAACACATTAGATTAACTATAAAAGAGCAAATGAACCACTTGAATTTTGTTCATTTTCATGCAAACTTGTGATTTAAATCCACTAAATCTTTCAACGTGGATGTAGCAACATGTTAATCACATTCAATGAAATATGCGTGCTCAGATGAATCGCTTAAATCCCACTCGTATTGATACAAACTTGTGATTTCAATTCATTAGATCCTTACTATTGATGTAACTACAAGTTCAACTCATTGGATTGACTACAAGAGATCAAACTAATGCGTAGATCCCACTTGCATCCATTTGAACTTGTGATTTCAATCAACAAAATCAATCATTGTACATGTAATAACAAGTGAAACGCATTAGGCTAATGATAAGCGATCAAACGAATGACGTGAATCTCATTTTTTCGTACAAACTTTTAGTTTGAACCATTGAAATCATTCGTTATAGATGTAATAACAAGCGAAACACGTTATATTAACTGAAATACAGCAAGTAAATAACTTAAATGTCATTTATGTTCATACAAGCCTGTAATTTCATTCCACTAAATCATTCAACATGCATCTTTAAGCACATTCACGCATTAGTTTGTGATTCAAGTCATTCAATTGATCCCTTATAGTTAACCTAATGTGTTTCACTGTTTATTACTTCTATAAAGAACGATTTAAATCACCAGTTCATAAAAATGGAATCTATGCATTAGTTTCATCCCTAGTAATTCAACTTGTCGTTACATTTATAGTACGCGATATAAGCGATTGAAATCAGTTGTTCGTATAAACACGAGTGGGATTTAAGCGATTCATTTGATCACACATATTTAATTGAATGTTTTTAACTTGTTAGTACATCCATTTTGAATGATTTAGTTGATCGAAATCACAAGTTTGTATGAGAATGAATAAGATTCAAGTCGTTAATTTGCTCCCCTATATTTAATCTAATGTGTTTCACTTGTTATTACATGTGTAATGAACGATTTAAATGATTGAAATCACAAGTTCATATGGATACAAGTGGGATCTATGCTTTTGTTTGACCCCTTTTACTTAATTCAATAAACAAAAAGTTCTACTTATTGGACTAACTACAAGCATCAAACTAATCTATACATCAGATTTGTGTCCATATGAATTGGTGATTTCAATCATTTAAATCGTTACTTATACATGTAATAACAAGTGAAACACATTAGATTAACTATAAAAGAGCAAATGAACCACTTGAATTTTGTTCATTTTCATGCAAACTTGTGATTTAAATCCACTAAATCTTTCAACGTGGATGTAGCAACATGTTAATCACATTCAATGAAATATGCGTGCTCAGATGAATCGCTTAAATCCCACTCGTATTGATACAAACTTGTGATTTCAATTCATTAGATCCTTACTATTGATGTAACTACAAGTTCAACTCATTGGATTGACTACAAGAGATCAAACTAATGCGTAGATCCCACTTGCATCCATTTGAACTTGTGATTTCAATCAACAAAATCAATCATTGTACATGTAATAACAAGTGAAACGCATTAGGCTAATGATAAGCGATCAAACGAATGACGTGAATCTCATTTTTTCGTACAAACTTTTAGTTTGAACCATTGAAATCATTCGTTATAGATGTAATAACAAGCGAAACACGTTATATTAACTGAAATACAGCAAGTAAATAACTTAAATGTCATTTATGTTCATACAAGCCTGTAATTTCATTCCACTAAATCATTCAACATGCATCTTTAAGCACATTCACGCATTAGTTTGTGATTCAAGTCATTCAATTGATCCCTTATAGTTAACCTAATGTGTTTCACTGTTTATTACTTCTATAAAGAACGATTTAAATCACCAGTTCATAAGTTAAAATGGAATCTATGCATTAGTTTCATCCCTAGTAATTCAACTTGTCGTTACATTTATAGTACGCGATATAAGCGATTGAAATCAGTTGTTCGTATAAACACGAGTGGGATTTAAGCGATTCATTTGATCACACATATTTAATTGAATGTTTTTAACTTGTTAGTACATCCATTTTGAATGATTTAGTTGATCGAAATCACAAGTTTGTATGAGAATGAATAAGATTCAAGTCGTTAATTTGCTCCCCTATATTTAATCTAATGTGTTTCACTTGTTATTACATGTGTAATGAACGATTTAAATGATTGAAATCACAAGTTCATATGGATACAAGTGGGATCTATGCTTTTGTTTGACCCCTTTTACTTAATTCAATAAACAAAAAGTTCTACTTATTGGACTAACTACAAGCATCAAACTAATCTATACATCAGATTTGTGTCCATATGAATTGGTGATTTCAATCATTTAAATCGTTACTTATACATGTAATAACAAGTGAAACACATTAGATTAACTATAAAAGAGCAAATGAACCACTTGAATTTTGTTCATTTTCATGCAAACTTGTGATTTAAATCCACTAAATCTTTCAACGTGGATGTAGCAACATGTTAATCACATTCAATGAAATATGCGTGCTCAGATGAATCGCTTAAATCCCACTCGTATTGATACAAACTTGTGATTTCAATTCATTAGATCCTTACTATTGATGTAACTACAAGTTCAACTCATTGGATTGACTACAAGAGATCAAACTAATGCGTAGATCCCACTTGCATCCATTTGAACTTGTGATTTCAATCAACAAAATCAATCATTGTACATGTAATAACAAGTGAAACGCATTAGGCTAATGATAAGCGATCAAACGAATGACGTGAATCTCATTTTTTCGTACAAACTTTTAGTTTGAACCATTGAAATCATTCGTTATAGATGTAATAACAAGCGAAACACGTTATATTAACTGAAATACAGCAAGTAAATAACTTAAATGTCATTTATGTTCATACAAGCCTGTAATTTCATTCCACTAAATCATTCAACATGCATCTTTAAGCACATTCACGCATTAGTTTGTGATTCAAGTCATTCAATTGATCCCTTATAGTTAACCTAATGTGTTTCACTGTTTATTACTTCTATAAAGAACGATTTATCAATATCGATACTTATTGTAATTCATTGTTTACTTTATTACGCATATAACGATTGAAATCAGTTTCGTATAAACGATGGATTTAAGCGATTCATTTGATCACACATATTTAATTGAATGTTTTTAACTTGTTAGTACATCCATTTTGAATGATTTAGTTGATCGAAATCACAAGTTTGTATGAGAATGAATAAGATTCAAGTCGTTAATTTGCTCCCCTATATTTAATCTAATGTGTTTCACTTGTTATTACATGTGTAATGAACGATTTAAATGATTGAAATCACAAGTTCATATGGATACAAGTGGGATCTATGCTTTTGTTTGACCCCTTTTACTTAATTCAATAAACAAAAAGTTCTACTTATTGGACTAACTACAAGCATCAAACTAATCTATACATCAGATTTGTGTCCATATGAATTGGTGATTTCAATCATTTAAATCGTTACTTATACATGTAATAACAAGTGAAACACATTAGATTAACTATAAAAGAGCAAATGAACCACTTGAATTTTGTTCATTTTCATGCAAACTTGTGATTTAAATCCACTAAATCTTTCAACGTGGATGTAGCAACATGTTAATCACATTCAATGAAATATGCGTGCTCAGATGAATCGCTTAAATCCCACTCGTATTGATACAAACTTGTGATTTCAATTCATTAGATCCTTACTATTGATGTAACTACAAGTTCAACTCATTGGATTGACTACAAGAGATCAAACTAATGCGTAGATCCCACTTGCATCCATTTGAACTTGTGATTTCAATCAACAAAATCAATCATTGTACATGTAATAACAAGTGAAACGCATTAGGCTAATGATAAGCGATCAAACGAATGACGTGAATCTCATTTTTTCGTACAAACTTTTAGTTTGAACCATTGAAATCATTCGTTATAGATGTAATAACAAGCGAAACACGTTATATTAACTGAAATACAGCAAGTAAATAACTTAAATGTCATTTATGTTCATACAAGCCTGTAATTTCATTCCACTAAATCATTCAACATGCATCTTTAAGCACATTCACGCATTAGTTTGTGATTCAAGTCATTCAATTGATCCCTTATAGTTAACCTAATGTGTTTCACTGTTTATTACTTCTATAAAGAACGATTTAAATCACCAGTTAAAAATGGAATCTATGCATTAGTTTCATCCCTAGTAATTCAACTTGTCGTTACATTTATAGTACGCGATATAAGCGATTGAAATCAGTTGTTCGTATAAACACGAGTGGGATTTAAGCGATTCATTTGATCACACATATTTAATTGAATGTTTTTAACTTGTTAGTACATCCATTTTGAATGATTTAGTTGATCGAAATCACAAGTTTGTATGAGAATGAATAAGATTCAAGTCGTTAATTTGCTCCCTATATTTAATCTAATGTGTTTCACTTGTTATTACATGTGTAATGAACGATTTAAATGATTGAAATCACAAGTTCATATGGATACAAGTGGGATCTATGCTTTTGTTTGACCCCTTTTACTTAATTCAATAAACAAAAAGTTCTACTTATTGGACTAACTACAAGCATCAAACTAATCTATACATCAGATTTGTGTCCATATGAATTGGTGATTTCAATCATTTAAATCGTTACTTATACATGTAATAACAAGTGAAACACATTAGATTAACTATAAAAGAGCAAATGAACCACTTGAATTTTGTTCATTTTCATGCAAACTTGTGATTTAAATCCACTAAATCTTTCAACGTGGATGTAGCAACATGTTAATCACATTCAATGAAATATGCGTGCTCAGATGAATCGCTTAAATCCCACTCGTATTGATACAAACTTGTGATTTCAATTCATTAGATCCTTACTATTGATGTAACTACAAGTTCAACTCATTGGATTGACTACAAGAGATCAAACTAATGCGTAGATCCCACTTGCATCCATTTGAACTTGTGATTTCAATCAACAAAATCAATCATTGTACATGTAATAACAAGTGAAACGCATTAGGCTAATGATAAGCGATCAAACGAATGACGTGAATCTCATTTTTTCGTACAAACTTTTAGTTTGAACCATTGAAATCATTCGTTATAGATGTAATAACAAGCGAAACACGTTATATTAACTGAAATACAGCAAGTAAATAACTTAAATGTCATTTATGTTCATACAAGCCTGTAATTTCTTCCACTAAATCATTCAACATGCATCTTTAAGCACATTCACGCATTAGTTTGTGATTCAAGTCATTCAATTGATCCTTATAGTTAACCTAATGTGTTTCACTGTTTATTACTTCTATAAAGAACGATTTAAATCACCAGTTCATAAGTTAAATGGAATCTATGCATTAGTTTCATCCCTAGTAATTCAACTTGTCGTTACATTTATAGTACGCGATATAAGCGATTGAAATCAGTTGTTCGTATAAACACGAGTGGGATTTAAGCGATTCATTTGATCACACATATTTAATTGAATGTTTTTAACTTGTTAGTACATCCATTTTGAATGATTTAGTTGATCGAAATCACAAGTTTGTATGAGAATGAATAAGATTCAAGTCGTTAATTTGCTCCTATATTTAATCTAATGTGTTTCACTTGTTATTACATGTGTAATGAACGATTTAAATGATTGAAATCACAAGTTCATATGGATACAAGTGGATCTATGCTTTTGTTTGACCCTTTTACTTAATTCAATAAACAAAAGTTCTACTTATTGACTAACTACAAGCATCAAACTAATTATACATCAGATTTGTGTCCATATGAATTGTGATTTCAATCATTTAAATCGTTACTTATACATGTAATAACAAGTGAAACACATTAGATTAACTATAAAGAGCAAATGAACCACTTGAATTTGTTCATTTTCATGCAAACTTGTGATTTAATCACTAAATCTTCAATGGATGTACAACAGTTAACACATTCAATGAAATATGGTGTCAATGAATCGCTTAAATCCCACTCGTTTATACAAACTGATTTCAATCTTAATCCTACTATATGTAACACAAGTTAACTAGGATGACTACAAGATCATTAATGTGATTTAATCTCTTTGAATTGTGATTATAACTATAAGATCAATTGAATGACTTGAATCAAACTAATGTGAATGCTTAAGATGTTGAATGATTAGTGATACAATGAACATAAATGACATTTAAGTTATTTTGTTTTCATTTATAACTGTTTCGTTTATTACATCTATACAATGATTCATGTTCACTAGTTTTGAAATGATTCAGTCATTGTTGATCGTTATAGCTAATGTTTACTTTATTATTTGATTTTGATTAATCACAGTTCAATGCAATGGATTATTAGTTGATCTTGTAGTATCAATGGTTACATCAATAGTAAGGATCTAATGAATTGAAATCACAAGTTTGTATCAATACGAGTGGGATTTAAGCGATTCATCTGAGCACGCATATTTCATTGAATGTGATTAACATGTTGCTACATCCACGTTGAAAGATTTAGTGGATTTAAATCACAAGTTTGCATGAAAATGAACAAATTCAAGTGGTTCATTTGCTCTTTTATAGTTAATCTAATGTGTTTCACTTGTTATTACATGTATAAGTAACGATTTAAATGATTGAAATCACCAATTCATATGGACACAAATCTGATGTATAGATTAGTTTGATGCTTGTAGTTAGTCCAATAAGTAGAACTTTTTGTTTATTGAATTAAGTAAAAGGGGTCAAACAAAAGCATAGATCCCACTTGTATCCATATGAACTTGTGATTTCAATCATTTAAATCGTTCATTACACATGTAATAACAAGTGAAACACATTAGATTAAATATAGGGAGCAAATTAACGACTTGAATCTTATTCATTCTCATACAAACTTGTGATTTCGATCAACTAAATCATTCAAAATGGATGTACTAACAAGTTAAAAACATTCAATTAAATATGTGTGATCAAATGAATCGCTTAAATCCCACTCGTGTTTATACGAACAACTGATTTCAATCGCTTATATCGCGTACTATAAATGTAACGACAAGTTGAATTACTAGGGATGAAACTAATGCATAGATTCCATTTTAATTATGAACTGGTGATTTAAATCGTTCTTTATAGAAGTAATAAACAGTGAAACACATTAGGTTAACTATAAGGGATCAATTGAATGACTTGAATCACAAACTAATGCGTGAATGTGCTTAAAGATGCATGTTGAATGATTTAGTGGAATGAAATTACAGGCTTGTATGAACATAAATGACATTTAAGTTATTTACTTGCTGTATTTCAGTTAATATAACGTGTTTCGCTTGTTATTACATCTATAACGAATGATTTCAATGGTTCAAACTAAAAGTTTGTACGAAAAAATGAGATTCACGTCATTCGTTTGATCGCTTATCATTAGCCTAATGCGTTTCACTTGTTATTACATGTACAATGATTGATTTTGTTGATTGAAATCACAAGTTCAAATGGATGCAAGTGGGATCTACGCATTAGTTTGATCTCTTGTAGTCAATCCAATGAGTTGAACTTGTAGTTACATCAATAGTAAGGATCTAATGAATTGAAATCACAAGTTTGTATCAATACGAGTGGGATTTAAGCGATTCATCTGAGCACGCATATTTCATTGAATGTGATTAACATGTTGCTACATCCACGTTGAAAGATTTAGTGGATTTAAATCACAAGTTTGCATGAAAATGAACAAAATTCAAGTGGTTCATTTGCTCTTTTATAGTTAATCTAATGTGTTTCACTTGTTATTACATGTATAAGTAACGATTTAAATGATTGAAATCACCAATTCATATGGACACAAATCTGATGTATAGATTAGTTTGATGCTTGTAGTTAGTCCAATAAGTAGAACTTTTTGTTTATTGAATTAAGTAAAAGGGGTCAAACAAAAGCATAGATCCCACTTGTATCCATATGAACTTGTGATTTCAATCATTTAAATCGTTCATTACACATGTAATAACAAGTGAAACACATTAGATTAAATATAGGGGAGCAAATTAACGACTTGAATCTTATTCATTCTCATACAAACTTGTGATTTCGATCAACTAAATCATTCAAAATGGATGTACTAACAAGTTAAAAACATTCAATTAAATATGTGTGATCAAATGAATCGCTTAAATCCCACTCGTGTTTATACGAACAACTGATTTCAATCGCTTATATCGCGTACTATAAATGTAACGACAAGTTGAATTACTAGGGATGAAACTAATGCATAGATTCCATTTTTAACTGGTGATTTAAATCGTTCTTTATAGAAGTAATAAACAGTGAAACACATTAGGTTAACTATAAGGGATCAATTGAATGACTTGAATCACAAACTAATGCGTGAATGTGCTTAAAGATGCATGTTGAATGATTTAGTGGAATGAAATTACAGGCTTGTATGAACATAAATGACATTTAAGTTATTTACTTGCTGTATTTCAGTTAATATAACGTGTTTCGCTTGTTATTACATCTATAACGAATGATTTCAATGGTTCAAACTAAAAGTTTGTACGAAAAAATGAGATTCACGTCATTCGTTTGATCGCTTATCATTAGCCTAATGCGTTTCACTTGTTATTACATGTACAATGATTGATTTTGTTGATTGAAATCACAAGTTCAAATGGATGCAAGTGGGATCTACGCATTAGTTTGATCTCTTGTAGTCAATCCAATGAGTTGAACTTGTAGTTACATCAATAGTAAGGATCTAATGAATTGAAATCACAAGTTTGTATCAATACGAGTGGGATTTAAGCGATTCATCTGAGCACGCATATTTCATTGAATGTGATTAACATGTTGCTACATCCACGTTGAAAGATTTAGTGGATTTAAATCACAAGTTTGCATGAAAATGAACAAAATTCAAGTGGTTCATTTGCTCTTTTATAGTTAATCTAATGTGTTTCACTTGTTATTACATGTATAAGTAACGATTTAAATGATTGAAATCACCAATTCATATGGACACAAATCTGATGTATAGATTAGTTTGATGCTTGTAGTTAGTCCAATAAGTAGAACTTTTTGTTTATTGAATTAAGTAAAAGGGGTCAAACAAAAGCATAGATCCCACTTGTATCCATATGAACTTGTGATTTCAATCATTTAAATCGTTCATTACACATGTAATAACAAGTGAAACACATTAGATTAAATATAGGGAGCAAATTAACGACTTGAATCTTATTCATTCTCATACAAACTTGTGATTTCGATCAACTAAATCATTCAAAATGGATGTACTAACAAGTTAAAAACATTCAATTAAATATGTGTGATCAAATGAATCGCTTAAATCCCACTCGTGTTTATACGAACAACTGATTTCAATCGCTTATATCGCGTACTATAAATGTAACGACAAGTTGAATTACTAGGGATGAAACTAATGCATAGATTCCATTTTAACTGTATGAACTGGTGATTTAAATCGTTCTTTATAGAAGTAATAAACAGTGAAACACATTAGGTTAACTATAAGGGATCAATTGAATGACTTGAATCACAAACTAATGCGTGAATGTGCTTAAAGATGCATGTTGAATGATTTAGTGGAATGAAATTACAGGCTTGTATGAACATAAATGACATTTAAGTTATTTACTTGCTGTATTTCAGTTAATATAACGTGTTTCGCTTGTTATTACATCTATAACGAATGATTTCAATGGTTCAAACTAAAAGTTTGTACGAAAAAATGAGATTCACGTCATTCGTTTGATCGCTTATCATTAGCCTAATGCGTTTCACTTGTTATTACATGTACAATGATTGATTTTGTTGATTGAAATCACAAGTTCAAATGGATGCAAGTGGGATCTACGCATTAGTTTGATCTCTTGTAGTCAATCCAATGAGTTGAACTTGTAGTTACATCAATAGTAAGGATCTAATGAATTGAAATCACAAGTTTGTATCAATACGAGTGGGATTTAAGCGATTCATCTGAGCACGCATATTTCATTGAATGTGATTAACATGTTGCTACATCCACGTTGAAAGATTTAGTGGATTTAAATCACAAGTTTGCATGAAAATGAACAAAATTCAAGTGGTTCATTTGCTCTTTTATAGTTAATCTAATGTGTTTCACTTGTTATTACATGTATAAGTAACGATTTAAATGATTGAAATCACCAATTCATATGGACACAAATCTGATGTATAGATTAGTTTGATGCTTGTAGTTAGTCCAATAAGTAGAACTTTTTGTTTATTGAATTAAGTAAAAGGGGTCAAACAAAAGCATAGATCCCACTTGTATCCATATGAACTTGTGATTTCAATCATTTAAATCGTTCATTACACATGTAATAACAAGTGAAACACATTAGATTAAATATAGGGGAGCAAATTAACGACTTGAATCTTATTCATTCTCATACAAACTTGTGATTTCGATCAACTAAATCATTCAAAATGGATGTACTAACAAGTTAAAAACATTCAATTAAATATGTGTGATCAAATGAATCGCTTAAATCCCACTCGTGTTTATACGAACAACTGATTTCAATCGCTTATATCGCGTACTATAAATGTAACGACAAGTTGAATTACTAGGGATGAAACTAATGCATAGATTCCATTTTTAACTGGTGATTTAAATCGTTCTTTATAGAAGTAATAAACAGTGAAACACATTAGGTTAACTATAAGGGATCAATTGAATGACTTGAATCACAAACTAATGCGTGAATGTGCTTAAAGATGCATGTTGAATGATTTAGTGGAATGAAATTACAGGCTTGTATGAACATAAATGACATTTAAGTTATTTACTTGCTGTATTTCAGTTAATATAACGTGTTTCGCTTGTTATTACATCTATAACGAATGATTTCAATGGTTCAAACTAAAAGTTTGTACGAAAAAATGAGATTCACGTCATTCGTTTGATCGCTTATCATTAGCCTAATGCGTTTCACTTGTTATTACATGTACAATGATTGATTTTGTTGATTGAAATCACAAGTTCAAATGGATGCAAGTGGGATCTACGCATTAGTTTGATCTCTTGTAGTCAATCCAATGAGTTGAACTTGTAGTTACATCAATAGTAAGGATCTAATGAATTGAAATCACAAGTTTGTATCAATACGAGTGGGATTTAAGCGATTCATCTGAGCACGCATATTTCATTGAATGTGATTAACATGTTGCTACATCCACGTTGAAAGATTTAGTGGATTTAAATCACAAGTTTGCATGAAAATGAACAAAATTCAAGTGGTTCATTTGCTCTTTTATAGTTAATCTAATGTGTTTCACTTGTTATTACATGTATAAGTAACGATTTAAATGATTGAAATCACCAATTCATATGGACACAAATCTGATGTATAGATTAGTTTGATGCTTGTAGTTAGTCCAATAAGTAGAACTTTTTGTTTTATTGAATTAAGTAAAAGGGGTCAAACAAAAGCATAGATCCCACTTGTATCCATATGAACTTGTGATTTCAATCATTTAAATCGTTCATTACACATGTAATAACAAGTGAAACACATTAGATTAAATATAGGGGAGCAAATTAACGACTTGAATCTTATTCATTCTCATACAAACTTGTGATTTCGATCAACTAAATCATTCAAAATGGATGTACTAACAAGTTAAAAACATTCAATTAAATATGTGTGATCAAATGAATCGCTTAAATCCCACTCGTGTTTATACGAACAACTGATTTCAATCGCTTATATCGCGTACTATAAATGTAACGACAAGTTGAATTACTAGGGATGAAACTAATGCATAGATTCCATTTTTAACTGGTGATTTAAATCGTTCTTTATAGAAGTAATAAACAGTGAAACACATTAGGTTAACTATAAGGGATCAATTGAATGACTTGAATCACAAACTAATGCGTGAATGTGCTTAAAGATGCATGTTGAATGATTTAGTGGAATGAAATTACAGGCTTGTATGAACATAAATGACATTTAAGTTATTTACTTGCTGTATTTCAGTTAATATAACGTGTTTCGCTTGTTATTACATCTATAACGAATGATTTCAATGGTTCAAACTAAAAGTTTGTACGAAAAAATGAGATTCACGTCATTCGTTTGATCGCTTATCATTAGCCTAATGCGTTTCACTTGTTATTACATGTACAATGATTGATTTTGTTGATTGAAATCACAAGTTCAAATGGATGCAAGTGGGATCTACGCATTAGTTTGATCTCTTGTAGTCAATCCAATGAGTTGAACTTGTAGTTACATCAATAGTAAGGATCTAATGAATTGAAATCACAAGTTTGTATCAATACGAGTGGGATTTAAGCGATTCATCTGAGCACGCATATTTCATTGAATGTGATTAACATGTTGCTACATCCACGTTGAAAGATTTAGTGGATTTAAATCACAAGTTTGCATGAAAATGAACAAAATTCAAGTGGTTCATTTGCTCTTTTATAGTTAATCTAATGTGTTTCACTTGTTATTACATGTATAAGTAACGATTTAAATGATTGAAATCACCAATTCATATGGACACAAATCTGATGTATAGATTAGTTTGATGCTTGTAGTTAGTCCAATAAGTAGAACTTTTTGTTTTATTGAATTAAGTAAAAGGGGTCAAACAAAAGCATAGATCCCACTTGTATCCATATGAACTTGTGATTTCAATCATTTAAATCGTTCATTACACATGTAATAACAAGTGAAACACATTAGATTAAATATAGGGGAGCAAATTAACGACTTGAATCTTATTCATTCTCATACAAACTTGTGATTTCGATCAACTAAATCATTCAAAATGGATGTACTAACAAGTTAAAAACATTCAATTAAATATGTGTGATCAAATGAATCGCTTAAATCCCACTCGTGTTTATACGAACAACTGATTTCAATCGCTTATATCGCGTACTATAAATGTAACGACAAGTTGAATTACTAGGGATGAAACTAATGCATAGATTCCATTTTTAACTGGTGATTTAAATCGTTCTTTATAGAAGTAATAAACAGTGAAACACATTAGGTTAACTATAAGGGATCAATTGAATGACTTGAATCACAAACTAATGCGTGAATGTGCTTAAAGATGCATGTTGAATGATTTAGTGGAATGAAATTACAGGCTTGTATGAACATAAATGACATTTAAGTTATTTACTTGCTGTATTTCAGTTAATATAACGTGTTTCGCTTGTTATTACATCTATAACGAATGATTTCAATGGTTCAAACTAAAAGTTTGTACGAAAAAATGAGATTCACGTCATTCGTTTGATCGCTTATCATTAGCCTAATGCGTTTCACTTGTTATTACATGTACAATGATTGATTTTGTTGATTGAAATCACAAGTTCAAATGGATGCAAGTGGGATCTACGCATTAGTTTGATCTCTTGTAGTCAATCCAATGAGTTGAACTTGTAGTTACATCAATAGTAAGGATCTAATGAATTGAAATCACAAGTTTGTATCAATACGAGTGGGATTTAAGCGATTCATCTGAGCACGCATATTTCATTGAATGTGATTAACATGTTGCTACATCCACGTTGAAAGATTTAGTGGATTTAAATCACAAGTTTGCATGAAAATGAACAAAATTCAAGTGGTTCATTTGCTCTTTTATAGTTAATCTAATGTGTTTCACTTGTTATTACATGTATAAGTAACGATTTAAATGATTGAAATCACCAATTCATATGGACACAAATCTGATGTATAGATTAGTTTGATGCTTGTAGTTAGTCCAATAAGTAGAACTTTTTGTTTTATTGAATTAAGTAAAAGGGGTCAAACAAAAGCATAGATCCCACTTGTATCCATATGAACTTGTGATTTCAATCATTTAAATCGTTCATTACACATGTAATAACAAGTGAAACACATTAGATTAAATATAGGGGAGCAAATTAACGACTTGAATCTTATTCATTCTCATACAAACTTGTGATTTCGATCAACTAAATCATTCAAAATGGATGTACTAACAAGTTAAAAACATTCAATTAAATATGTGTGATCAAATGAATCGCTTAAATCCCACTCGTGTTTATACGAACAACTGATTTCAATCGCTTATATCGCGTACTATAAATGTAACGACAAGTTGAATTACTAGGGATGAAACTAATGCATAGATTCCATTTTAACTTATGAACTGGTGATTTAAATCGTTCTTTATAGAAGTAATAAACAGTGAAACACATTAGGTTAACTATAAGGGATCAATTGAATGACTTGAATCACAAACTAATGCGTGAATGTGCTTAAAGATGCATGTTGAATGATTTAGTGGAAGAAATTACAGGCTTGTATGAACATAAATGACATTTAAGTTATTTACTTGCTGTATTTCAGTTAATATAACGTGTTTCGCTTGTTATTACATCTATAACGAATGATTTCAATGGTTCAAACTAAAAGTTTGTACGAAAAAATGAGATTCACGTCATTCGTTTGATCGCTTATCATTAGCCTAATGCGTTTCACTTGTTATTACATGTACAATATTGATTTTGTTGATTGAAATCACAAGTTCAAATGGATGCAAGTGGGATCTACGCATTAGTTTGATCTCTTGTAGTCAATCCAATGAGTTGAACTTGTAGTTACATCAATAGTAAGGATCTAATGAATTGAAATCACAAGTTTGTATCAATACGAGTGGGATTTAAGCGATTCATCTGAGCACGCATATTTCATTGAATGTGATTAACATGTTGCTACATCCACGTTGAAAGATTTAGTGGATTTAAATCACAAGTTTGCATGAAAATGAACAAAATTCAAGTGGTTCATTTGCTCTTTTATAGTTAATCTAATGTGTTTCACTTGTTATTACATGTATAAGTAACGATTTAAATGATTGAAATCACCAATTCATATGGACACAAATCTGATGTATAGATTAGTTTGATGCTTGTAGTTAGTCCAATAAGTAGAACTTTTTGTTTATTGAATTAAGTAAAAGGGGTCAAACAAAAGCATAGATCCCACTTGTATCCATATGAACTTGTGATTTCAATCATTTAAATCGTTCATTACACATGTAATAACAAGTGAAACACATTAGATTAAATATAGGGGAGCAAATTAACGACTTGAATCTTATTCATTCTCATACAAACTTGTGATTTCGATCAACTAAATCATTCAAAATGGATGTACTAACAAGTTAAAAACATTCAATTAAATATGTGTGATCAAATGAATCGCTTAAATCCCACTCGTGTTTATACGAACAACTGATTTCAATCGCTTATATCGCGTACTATAAATGTAACGACAAGTTGAATTACTAGGATGAAACTAATGCATAGATTCCATTTTTAACTGGTGATTTAAATCGTTCTTTATAAAGTAATAAACAGTGAAACACATTAGGTTAACTATAAGGGATCAATTGAATGACTTGAATCACAAACTAATGCGTGAATGTGCTTAAAGATGCATGTTGAATGATTTAGTGGAATGAAATTACAGGCTTGTATGAACATAAATGACATTTAAGTTATTTACTTGCTGTATTTCAGTTAATATAACGTGTTTCGCTTGTTATTACATCTATAACGAATGATTTCAATGGTTCAAACTAAAAGTTTGTACGAAAAAATGAGATTCACGTCATTCGTTTGATCGCTTATCATTAGCCTAATGCGTTTCACTTGTTATTACATGTACAATGATTGATTTTGTTGATTGAAATCACAAGTTCAAATGGATGCAAGTGGGATCTACGCATTAGTTTGATCTCTTGTAGTCAATCCAATGAGTTGAACTTGTAGTTACATCAATAGTAAGGATCTAATGAATTGAAATCACAAGTTTGTATCAATAGAGTGGATTTAAGCGATTCATCTGAGCACGCATATTTCATTGAATGTGATTAACATGTTGCTACATCCACGTTGAAAGATTTAGTGGATTTAAATCACAAGTTTGCATGAAAATGAACAAAATTCAAGTGGTTCATTTGCTCTTTTATAGTTAATTAATGTGTTTCACTTGTTATTACATGTATAAGTAACGATTTAAATGATTGAAATCACCAATTCATATGGACACAAATCTGATGTATAATTAGTTTGATGCTTGTAGTCATTCCACTAAATCATTCAACATGCATCTTTAAGCACATTCACTCATTAGTTTGTGATTCAAGTCATTCAATTGATCCTTATCATTAGCCTAATGGTTTCACTGTTTATCATTTTATAAAGAACGATTTAAATCACCAGTTAAAAATAGAATCTATGCATTAGTTTCATCCATAGTAATTCAACTTGTCGTTACATTTATAGTACGCGATATAAGCGATTGAAATCAGATGTTCATATAAACACGAGTGGGATTTAAGCGATTCATTTGATCACACATATTTAATTGAATGTTTTTAACTTGTTAGTACATCCATTTTGAATGATTTAGTTGATTGAAATCACAAGTTTGTATGAGAATGAATAAGATTCAAGTCCTTAATTTGCTCCCTATATTTAATCTAATGTGTTTCACTTGTTATTACATGTGTAATGATTTAAATTATTGAAATCACAAGTTCATATGGATACAAGTGGGATCTATGCTTTTGTTTGACCCTTTTACTTAATTCAATAAAACAAAAGTTCTACTTATTGGACTAACTACAAGCATCAAACTAATCTATACATCAGATTTGTGTCCATATGAATTGGTGATTTCAATCATTTAAATCGTTACTTATACATGTAATAACAAGTGAAACACATTAGATTAACTATAAAAGAGCAAATGAACCACTTGAATTTTGTTCATTTTCATGCAAACTTGTGATTTAAATCCACTAAATCTTTCAACGTGGATGTAGCAACATGTTAATCACATTCAATGAAATATGCGTGCTCAGATGAATCGCTTAAATCCCACTCGTATTGATACAAACTTGTGATTTCAATTCATTAGATCCTTACTATTGATGTAACTACAAGTATTGATGACTACAAGAGATCAAATAATGCGTAGATCCCACTTGCATCCATTTGAACTTGTGATTTCAATCAACAAAATCAATCATTTACATGTAATAACAAGTGAAACGCATTAGGCTAATGATAAGCGATCAAACGAATGACGTGAATCTCATTTTTTGTACAAACTTTTAGTTTGAACCATTGAAATCATTCGTTATAGATGTAATAACAAGCGAAACAGTTATATTAACTGAAATACAGCAAGTAAATAACTTAAATGTCATTTATGTTCATACAAGCCTGTAATTTCATTCCACTAAATCATTCAACATGCATCTTTAGCACATTCACGCATTAGTTTGTGATTCAAGTCATTCAATTGATCCCTTATAGTTAACCTAATGTGTTTCACTGTTTATTACTTCTATAAAGAACGATTTAAATCACCAGTTAAAAATGGAATCTATGCATTAGTTTCATCCCTAGTAATTCAACTTGTCGTTACATTTATAGTACGCGATAAAGCGATTGAAATCAGTTGTTCGTATAAACACGAGTGGGATTTAAGCGATTCATTTGATCACACATATTTAATTGAATGTTTTTAACTTGTTAGTACATCATTTTGAATGATTTAGTTGATCGAAATCACAAGTTTGTATGAGAATGAATAAGATTCAAGTCGTTAATTTGCTCCCCTATATTTAATCTAATGTGTTCACTTGTTATTACATGTGTAATGAACGATTTAAATTATTGAAATCACAAGTTCATATGGATACAAGTGGGATCTATGCTTTTGTTTGACCCCTTTTACTTAATTCAATAAAACAAAAAGTTCTACTTATTGGACTAACTACAAGCATCAAACTAATCTATACATCAGATTTGTGTCCATATGAATTGGTGATTTCAATCATTTAAATCGTTACTTATACATGTAATAACAAGTGAAACACATTAGATTAACTATAAAAGAGCAAATGAACCACTTGAATTTTGTTCATTTTCATGCAAACTTGTGATTTAAATCACTAAATCTTTCAACGTGGATGTAGCAACATGTTAATCACATTCAATGAAATATGCGTGCTCAGATGAATCGCTTAAATCCCACTCTATTGATACAAACTTGTGATTTCAATTCATTAGATCCTTACTATTGATGTAACTACAAGTTCAACTCATTGGATTGACTACAAGAGATCAAACTAATGCGTAGATCCCACTTGCATCCATTTGAACTTGTGATTTCAATCAACAAAATCAATCATTGTACATGTAATAACAAGTGAAACGCATTAGGCTAATGATAAGCGATCAAACGAATGACGTGAATCTCATTTTTTCGTACAAACTTTTAGTTTGAACCATTGAAATCATTCGTTATAGATGTAATAACAAGCAAACACGTTATATTAACTGAAATACAACAAGTAAATAACTTAAATGTCATTTATGTTCATACAAGCCTGTAATTTCATTCCACTAAATCATTCAACATGCATCTTTAAGCACATTCACGCATTAGTTTGTGATTCAAGTCATTCAATTGATCCCTTATAGTTAACCTAATGTGTTTCACTGTTTATTACTTCTATAAAGAACGATTTAAATCACCAGTTAAAAAATGGAATCTATGCATTAGTTTCATCCCTAGTAATTCAACTTGTCGTTACATTTATAGTACGCGATATAAGCGATTGAAATCAGTTGTTCGTATAAACACGAGTGGGATTTAAGCGATTCATTTGATCACACATATTAATTGAATGTTTTTAACTTGTAAGTACATCCATTTTGAATGATTTAGTTGATGAAATCACAATTTGTATGAGAATGAATAAGATTCAAGTCTTAATTTGCTCCCCTATATTTAATCTAATGTGTTTCATTGTTATTGCATGTGTAATGAACGATTTAAATTATTGAAATCACAAGTTCATATGGA
>NW_022204833.1:0-28483 GCF_008831285.2 Nymphaea colorata | reverse complement strand
CCCAACCCCAACCCCAACCCCAACCCCAACCCCAACCCCAACCCCAACCCCAACCCCAACCCAACCCAACTAAAGATTTATTTTAAAATATTAAAATATGCATATTAATTATCATTAATTGAAAGGACAATGAAGTTGCCATCATTGTGGAAGTAGATGTCCAGCTCCATTCTTACAAAGCCAATTATTCCAAAATATACTCTTATGATTCTTTAGCAGTAACAATTGCTTTATCATGCTTGAACTCAACGTAATTCTTTGATTTATTCTTTGGGTTTTCTTCAGCTCCTGGTAGACCTATAAAAAATGACTGGAAAAACTGAAGTGGCCAAGAGCATAACAATATAAGTCTTCAGAAGAAAGTTTTATAAATTCTTCAATCTTCCACAGCTGTTATCGATATATGAAGTAGCTTTTTAGAGATTCAGGATAAAGGATATTCAACCTAGACTCTGCTTGCATTTTGATTAAAATTTCCTCGTAAGTTTTGAGAGCACCGATAAATGTAATTTCTTAAAAAGTTCTGTAACTGAAGCATTCTTATGGCTTGATTGATTAAATTTCTTGGCAGTTGATGTAGGTTGGCCAATCATGAGCCAAAAGGTATGTTATTGCTTCGTAGCTCTAAGCCATATTGGGGTCAAATCTTTTCAGCAGTTGTGATATTTATTGAGTATGCTTGATTAGTTCACTTAGTTTAGAATAAACTTTGAGCAAGGTATGTATAGATTATTTGCAAGAGATTATCATTTATCCAAGCTATTAATTGAGTTTGTTAAATGCTAAACTATTTAAGTTGTTTCTATTGTAGAAGTTAGGATATGATGCTACTTTACTTTTATCCTTGCCTGAAGAAGCCGTATTTTGACCCTTTTTATCAATTGCACTATCAATGACTATCTATTTGCTTGAGCCTATACTCTTTTGTGACTATCCATACATGAAATTGATCTTAATCTTGCTAGTAGGATTAATCACATTGCTCGCTTTTAAGTCATGCAAAGCCCTCACTTCACTTTGACTCTTATAAGTAATTACTATCTTAGGAGTCTATATTTTATGAGCATCTTTGGTAACGTTAAAGGGCATATGGTTTGGATCGATATCTTGACTGTTGAAAAGGCTATTTTCTTATTTTGATCGGCCAGTTAACGGTTATTCATGATTAGTCGATATGAGACTCTCTTATTTATCATCGAGCCTTGGTAAATCACCCTCCTTTTCCTTGTTTTATGACTTCTTGAAAAAGATTTAGTCGAAAAGGTCATTGTATTTTTTGGAAAAATGCTACTCATCAATGTTTTGGAACATTTTATTCTTGAGCTACTTTATGGTCCTCATTGAATTCTTCTTCTTTTCTGAGTAAATCTTTGCATTGTGAATCGGCCTGTCCTCTTCGTTCTATCTGAGTTATTCTTGAAAAAGGCGAAACATAGACGGAAGCTTACCATGCGAGCTTTGTTCTTTCTTCTTGAGTTCAAAATTATCTAAACGATGATCTTAAGGGTCTTTATCTTCACTTATAAGGTCAAAGGTCAGCTCTTCAGGATCGCCCTACTGTCTAAAGTAATTATTGTTCGGTTCATAATCTTCAGAAATTTGATAACTCATAGTAGAGGAACGCTTGCACTTGAGGCTTAAGACCTACAGGAATTCCTATATATCGATATCCTGGCTTTACATATTAATCAGTATGCAATTAAAAAGCCAAAATAAATGTTGATTGGGCTAAGAATAATCTAGAAGTTTTAAAAATAAAAGTCCTATCCTTTTTGCCTTGAATGATGAAATTATTTTAAATACAATCAAGAAAATTTGCATTCAATTAAGCTCCTTAAAGATATCATCATTTTGATGAATATTAAAAATGCCTTAGGATCAAAAAGTATTCAATTCCGATCCAGCATTAATACTCATTTCCCGCGCTTGGTTTTGTCTTCTGATATATTTATTTTTTTCTGTTTATAAAGCATTAAAATTAATAATGTGGGATTGGTCAAAAGAACCCCAAGCAAAGTAGCCATAATCATAATCATAAACTTAGACTCCTTACAAGTCTCAAAATAGGACATTTTTGGAGTTGAACGATTTTCTAAAGATGATAAATCTTGAGTAAAGGTACAACTACTTCAAGACCTTAACCAAACTGCAAAGATTGAATAATTTTAAAGAGGAAAATAATGAGAAGAATCTAATGACGATCATGCATCAGCTCATCGCCTACTATGCCTAATGCATAAGCGAGGCAGAATTAAACAGAGAAAATATTATCCTGTACTTTCAGCAAAAAATGAAGGATTTGAGCTATCATTATAAATCGATCATGGACAATCAAAAGCAAGCCAAATTCTAAGAGAATAAAAATGAGAAAAGAAAGAATAGTTTAGAGCTTGGAGAAATAGGCGAACCAGTTTCTATTTTTTCCATTCAACAAGAGCTCTTACTGAAAGAGGAGGAGAGCTAATCATCAAATAAAATGAAACAGAATCATAATACCTCTCTGATGGTTGCCATTCAGAATCAAAACATTGAATAGCATCTCTCTAACAATATTAAAAAAGTTGATTTTTTGAAAAAGAGCATAGCAAATTCAATAAAAGATCAAGAAGATTTTCTCTTTAACCGCATTCAGGACAAAAGAAGAAAAAGAAAAACAAGTGACGTTCTCAAGCATCCGTAATCTGTGGAGTCTACAGACACCTTGCAAAGGAAAACAGAAAAAAGCTTGGTAAGGATTAAGAAGAGAAAGAAGGAAGCATATTCTAGTTTTCATACGAATTATCATTCTAACCTCTCATCAGGCAGCTAAAATGACGATATAAATAATCTTTTGGTTTCGCCTTTCAATCAAGATTAAGGATAAATAGAGAAATAAGGATTTCAATTGCATGCTTGATCTATATTCGCTACTTAATGCCCATAGTATAAAAAATAGTTGAAAATATTTTTTCCTCATAAGTTACCAATTTCATATATTTATATATCAATACAAGATTATTACTCAAGATAAAAATCATGTGTTCTTCAGTACCTTCGGTTATAGTTATTGTATTAGTACCTATCTTAATTGTAGAGAGGATAACGATAGTCTTAATCGACTGGATATTTTTATAGTCTTCTTGGAGATGGTCTTCTTTGGGGATAGAGAGAATCAGGATAATTTCTTTATGGATAGTCATTATACCTATCCCTAGCAGGACTTATTCTTTCCGGCCGGTTTCGAAGTGGAACATAGTCAATCGGCTAATCCTAAGGCATTCTATATCTCCGAGGTGAGCTTTATCTTGGGTCTCGGTATTTGGAAGGACTGCCCGTA
Organism: Nymphaea colorata; assembly: GCF_008831285.2. Taxonomy (NCBI): domain Eukaryota; kingdom Viridiplantae; phylum Streptophyta; class Magnoliopsida; order Nymphaeales; family Nymphaeaceae; genus Nymphaea; species Nymphaea colorata. The sequence goes on along the minus strand of NW_022204833.1, from coordinate 25,167 downwards.
TCTCTAATGGGTACAAAGTCATAGTCTCTATCAACCTTCATATACATGGGATCAACATATTCGACGTTTTTGTAATCAACGTAAGCTGAAGGTTATATATATTTTTTTCTGCTTGCTGAGCGATATATATTCTCCTTCGCTATGTTTAGATTGTACTCAGGATTGTATACTTTATTTGCAGTTGGATTGTAAGGGTTTTGAGTTTAAGGGCTGTACACAGTCTACCTTGCCTCATATTGAAGGTCCATAGGCCGAAGATTCTTTCTTCTGTCTTCAATCCTCTCTAAGTTTTATACTTCATCGTTCGGATTTTAGATGGTAGTTTGGGCCAGCCTTTAGGTTTATATTTTTCTTAAATTTCGATTAAAGCCTGCGATAAGTGCCTATAATTCAGAGATATATGAAGTACTTAGAACCATATCCCTGTAAAAAAGGGATCTTTTTAGATAGGAATGAAAGTTGATTGGGCAGTTTACCGGTCTTTTTCCTTTTTCGTATTTGATGATTGTCTTTGGGATTGAATAAACCCCTTCTTAGTATACAATTTCTTTCATGGAGTTATCAATCATCTTGAATCCAATATCTTTAAGCTGATTTTCTTTAGTAAAATAGCCCATTCCTCTGATGACATATGCTCTTCCTACTTTGCCATGTAGGGTTAGCTATTCGTTGCGATATACTTTTACGCCTAATCCTTATCCTTTCAATCCTAAAAAATACTCTTTCTTTTCTTTCGAGCCATTGATCAAGAACTAAAATATGGAGGGCATGGGAGAAAAGAAAGTGGATTAAAAATATGAGATAAAATTTTGGCAAGCCTCTAATCGTTTTGCATCATTCCTATCCAAGTTTAATATCTTAGAAACTGTTTGCATGTTATCTCCTTACCTCTTGGTAATGTAGTCGTACTATTTGAGGATGTGAGCCGATGTAGGGTCACTATTGTCGATATCTAATATAATCTTAAGAAGAGGCAAAATAGCAGCCATTTTCGATGTTTCTCTTTCTTGATTATGAGGCTTGGTATAAGTTGCTAGCTGTACGTAATCCTCGAACATCTAAAAGAAGCAAATTCCTTGCATTTTTCTATAATTTATGCGACCGTAAAATACAAATCCACTAGGAAAGATAATGATGGCATTTCCCTATAGTACTCCAGCGATCCATTCTCCTATACAAAACATGAAATTTCGATCCATGAAACATCCGTATCCGTGAGGTAAGTGGTTTTTTGTTTGGCCTTGGTATTTTCCATTCCGAAAGTCGATCACTGGAAACATTTAATTTTTATTATAATTACTATAGAATATAAATAATAGTAATCTTTGACGAGGTTTTCTTGCTATGGGTTCGAAGATATCGATAAAAAAGAATAAAAGTAAAAGTTAAAAAAGAAAGATGTAAAATCAAGTAAAATCCTAAAGTTTTATTTATTTTCCATTGTCCTTAAATTATTCGTCTTCTTCAATGGTCCCAATGGCGCTTACTAAATAATGGCTAATGTACATAGATTGCTTCCATTTTTTGTGTAAAGCTTTCTCAGTTATTCTCCTTCACTAAGAGAATCAAATATCAGCTAGTACTTGAAATTTTAGAGATTAATTAGGGGAGCATAGTGTCTACTTGTGTTTGGATAGTGAGATGGAGGAGGATAGACTAAATCTAAAGAAAGCTTCAACCCTTGTTCGACCATATATGGTATAATCCGGTCCAACAGTGGACAGGTGCAATCCAAGCAAGGATTTGTATTGATTTCAATGAGCCAAGGCTTGAAATTTCGATCAATCATGAAGTCCAACCCAAATATTTAGAAGTTATGCATTTGGTTTTGCGGGCTAATCTTAGTATAGACACTTCTTGCAGCATCCTTGGCCATTTTTTTCATCTTGGTCAATATCTATTCTTTGAAGTTGTATTTTCTATCCGGTATTGAGTTAAGGTAGTTTTGGTATTAAGAGTAAGAAATTTTATTGTAAGGTTCATATCTTCCGTACTAAGGATATTGCTTCTGTATCGCATCGTTAGTTAGGTGGATTTCAGGCTCGAAATTATTGATGTTGAAGAAATACGATGAAGTCCTTATGTATCCTTCCTCGTACCAGTATGCTCTTGTCACTCCGTAAAGGTTAGTAATCAACATATAGTGCCTAATGTCAAATTTTCTCTCATTGTAAAGAAAAGGACGGTCGATATACATTTGAACTATGAACGTCTTAGGCTCGGAGAAGCTTTCCTATTTGCCTTTCCTACGAGAATTTTGCCTTGGCATTGATTATTTTATAATTTGGTTCAATTCATAGACTTCATCAATGACAGTGATTCCACGTCCTTGGTTAGAATTTTATCCAGGCTTTACAATCCATATGTTTCTCATCTTTTTGCAATTTCCGTCATTGGATTATTACTTGATCATTTTAGCTCTTTTTTCAAAATATTTGGTAAATTTTTAATACTAAGGATCCTTAAAGCCTTCACGAATATGGAAAGTTAAAGGCAGATAAGAAAAGACATTTTCTCCTGTTTTTTAGTAATATTAGCGTAAGTTATAAAAAAGAGCCTTTTTATTGCCTAGGAAGTAGTTGTGCTATAAGTGATTGTGGACTAAAGGTTTTACTAAGTAATAGTTGTGCTTATATTCTTGGTCTCTCTCTAGCTTCGATAAACTTTAAAGGCAGGTAATCTATTTGCATCTTTTCTTTACTTATTCTACCTTGAATTGATAACTTTTTTGTTTGATATGTTTCGCTTATTTTTATGTTACATTTATAACTCTTTAGGTTCTTCTAAAAATAGGCTTCAGAGCATTTAAATCTTATCTGTTCCAAATCTTTTAATGAAATTGATAAAATTCATTAAATTTTTAGTTAAATACCCTTTTTTTAATGGGTTATATATTTCTCCTTTACAAGCTAGAAGATTGAGTAAATCTCATTTCATCTAAATCACAACTAATACGATATTGATCTTTGTATGCGTTTTGGTTATATGGGGCTCTCTATTGTCTTTGATAAATTTTGTTTATCTTTGTTTGGGTCCATATAAATAAGCAATCATCAGTCATTTACTATGAAATGGCCCACCAAAAACGTCGCTTTATCAATCCTTTTATCATATTGCAATTATTTCCAAACCCTATATAAGCCTTGAGCTTTTTAAAGGAGTTATTTGGTAGCTTGAGATCTAAGTTGATATATATGTTGTGCGCTAGTAAGCATTTCCATAAAAACTCTGTATAGCTTCTAATTCTCTTTTCATATACGTGATTTTATTCAAGATTAGGCGTTTTTTATTTGTTTGCCATTTTTTCATAAAGATAACTTCTATTCTTTCGAGTAGACGATGTGATAGTAAAGCATTTCTCCATATTTTTTTCTGTATTTTTTATCTAAGCCATATCCTTGTCGGCTTCATCACCTTAGTTAGATGCGCTTACAGTAAACTTGTTACTGAATGTTAAATTTAGAACAGGATTAGAGAACGATTTCTCTTTGCTTTCGCTTCTATCTATGGTATTGCAGCTATATTGGTAACTACGTTTATGTCTTGGATCACCAAAGATTCGTCTAACTTAAAGTCCGATTTTATTCATCTCAACAGCCATTTAGTTGTTATTCTTATTCTTGTAAATCTTAACAAGATTTTTAAGGTTAGGTCTATCGACCCTTCCGCTATGAAAAGTGGTTAATTATATTTAATCGGATATATCTTCTGTCATTTTTTTCCTATCCACTTTGCTAACCTTTTCCTCCCTGTGAAAGGAATCAGTTATCGTGGTATACTTGCTTGATTAGAGATCATAATTTGATATCATTTCCAAAATTTCATTAGTTTTTATGATTGACTTGCGAAGGCGAATCCTCTTGACGAAGAACGGTTATTGTTTTGGTTTTGTTTGTCTCATTAGCAATAAAATAATCTAAATAACTTACTTTATTATTGTATATTTGACCCCGTTTAACAAATAAAACTTATCAATAAAGAATCAAAATAAAAAGGAAAGGCATGATGATTACTTTGCAAATATTAAATTCTAAAATGCTGAAATGCTTTGATAGGGAAAGTAATGATTATTTTATTTATTTATCAGTTGGATGTTTTGATGGTGTCATTCCTAACTGCTATTTTTGTAAATACTATCTTGTTTTAATTTTATAAACGATTGTTGATTTATAATATTGTCGAAGTGCATATGAGTTTCTCCTAGCGCCTGAAAAACATTGAAAACTTAATCCTTGAGGATACAGCCCTCTGCATCCAAACTATTACTTCCAAAAAATTCATCAACAGCCTCTTTTTTCAATAGTTGAAATCATTCACCCAAATGTTCGAGCAGACCCTCTCCAAAAAGGGAATACATTTGAAGGGCCACACTGAGGGCAAAAGCTTACTAAGACCCCAACTTGTCGTTGCATTCTACTCTGTCATCATCATGAGGTCGGGGTTGGTCAATGTTAGGCAAGAGATCGTATCAACAGTGGCCACTAAATTCGATCAAAATGCTGACACTGTCTACAATTCCAAAGTGGCGATTGATAATCTCTCTAAAATATATAGGAGTCTTGATGAAGATGACAAAATTAGGTACGTCATTGTTGGACTCTTATTGAAGATTAGAGGATTTAACAACTACAAAATGATTGCCAAGGATTTGCACCCTGACTTCATCTCATAACAAACTATGGATATGCATTTTGAGGCATTGAAGAGTCAATGCCCGAACTTGCTTGAGGCTCAGATATTGAAGCACAAATAGAAATGGAGTAAGTACTTAAAATTCAGACCTATTTCTCTGGTTTCATTTGAGGGTTTAGTTAACTCTGCCGCTGAGATTGAAAGTGATGGAAATTTGACCAAGTGGGATGATTTGATGGAACAATATGAAGTCGAGGCACAGTATCTGTATGGTCGATTCAAAAACCTTCAAGTTTCAGAAGAAGTGGAAAGGGTGAACATCGATGAACTCATCAATAGCTTCGACGCAATCTATGTGAAAGTTTCTGAAAAGATAAAGGAGCACTCAGTCACCATCTCAAAGAAGAATAGCACAAGCAAGATATAGAGCATAAGTCCTGAGTATGACTACAAGCAATTCGTTCTTAAGAACTACATCAAGATCTTTGGATACCTGCTAACGATTCTAAACAAATCTATCCATGCCTTCCATATCAACTGGATCCGCAAGATCAAATGGCTTTACAACTTTTTCACTACTATCTTCGTTAATTTTGGCATCAAGTCAACTAATTTCCATGCATCAATCGCCAAATAATACAGCAAAATCATCACCATACTCATTCAAATTCTTCTCAGCTATCTTAACACCTTTAAAAACGGACTTTTCCCAGTTGGAAAGCTTGAGGACTTCGCATATAACGAATAATTCAGCATTTACAAGCTGGTTTAGGCTTTACTATATAACGAATATCCTTTTGATGAAGCAGAGGCGATTGTCTTCCAAAATTACCAAAAACAAAGAAAAAATGTGGAAAACAAACAAAAACAGCATATCATCGATATCGTAAACTTCAACATGAAATCACTCAACATCAATCCTCACTGGGACAACATTCTGGGAAAGCTTATTCCTAACCTCAAGAACAGCCACATTTTTGCAAAAGAACTCATCTATTCTTCACTTTACTTTCTTTTGAAATATTTCAAAATAACTAGCAACTATCAACAAGGAGCAAAACTGATCCTTATGATCACCAATGCAAAGAACGCCGTCCTCACATCGGATAAGAATACTCGGAGGTTGATTAGTGAGCTGAAGACAATAATTTATCCAGGAAAGTAAAGTGTAAAGGAAGGAATATAATACTTCTGCGAAGAATATTTCAACTAGTATATCAAGATTAACCATAAAAAACAATAACAAAGAAGCGAAAACGAGTATAAAATTGAAAAATTGCAATATTTTCATTGTGATGCAGTCCATGTGAGTACCCCCCAAAAGGATAATAGCCTTTTCAGAAAGACTTAAAGCCGAGACGCCATAATTGAAGGCTGGGAGTAAAAATTTGAATCAGTAAAGGATAGCCCTATTGATGATATGAAGGGCAGTAACGCTAGAAACCCTATGCTACAAAGTGAAGAAGTGGCCAAAAGTGATGTCTTCTACAGCGTAAAGGAAGGAAACGGTCAAAAAGAATCAAATCAAAAGAATGAGATTCAAAATGAGTTAGAGCAGAACAACGAAGAGATTCTCGTGCCCGAATTTTGAATGATTAACTGTAAATGCAAAAATTATAAGCCATTTAAATAAGCTATCATCAATCATTATTCATTTTTTAACCACATCATCATCGGCACCATTATCAATCCTGCTAATCTTATCCATAATGCTACTTTAATTGATATTGAGTTCAATTACTTTCTGAGCTAAATATAATTAATTTGATGCTGGTCATACAAAACATAAAAATAAAATTTTAAAAGAGTACAATCCCCGTCAAAATAAAGAACATTAGCGTTGGATACAATCAATCATACTCATCGAACCAAAAGAAATATCAACAAGTGAGCACACATGTGTTTTAATGGCACGAAAACATCACCTTGCCACTTTACTATAATGTGCCTTTACAATTTTCCTGCAAAACTGATGAAAATTACGATAACCCATAAGACCCAAATGCTCAACTGTCCTCGAAAATAAAAATAATCGACTATAAGCAAGTTACGTCTGAAGGGGATTTGATGAATAAAAATAATCAAAAAGTAGCTACAGTCCATATCACCTTCAAAATTCTAAATTAACGACTAATTATTCCTGAAGATAAGGGTCGACTTGTAATATCTTCAATCTTGGCACACCTTGATAATCATTATGGAAGCAAAGGGTTAATGGAGATTTCGATAGGTTATAAGAGCTTATTTACTCCTACCGTCAATGTGATAGCTGGATAGTTGCTCTGGGGATAGGAGATGTCACTTCCGATAGAAGAAACTAATCCCACCAAAGGAAGTAAAGATGAAATCATCATGAAAATTATAGTTGATTAGAAGATCATCGGACTCGTAAAGATAACAGTAGAATCAATCAAAAGCTTAAAAATAAAATACAAGAAATTCAAGATCTTTGATGCAAATGATGCTTCTAAAAATATCGGAATACTTTTTTTAGACATTTCCTATCAGGATAGGTCAAACAAATAGCAATAAAAACCGTCACTTCCCAATCAGTATTCCCTCTCCTTGAAGAAAGTATCAGAATTTCAAATCAAAAAGCCATCTAGTCAAAAGAATCTAAACAACAACATATTTTCATACAAAAGAGATGAAAACGAACAATCAAGCAGCCGCTCTGAACGCATGCTCCCAAGTTTGATATCAGGAAGCAAATCAAAGCCAGACTTACTAAACATTGAGTCCAACATCTAAAAAAAGAAGAAGAAAATGAAGAATGCAGATCTGTTTGAAGGAGTTTTCAATTTAGGTGATATCTAAAAAACAGAAAACATTCGGCAAATTTTCCGCGAAAGACGCAAGAAAAAAGGAACTGATGCATCTTTGCCAAAGCTAAAATGATTTTTGATATTATTATCATAATTCTGACATTATATAAACATGCTGAGAAACTAAGATGAAGACGAGTTGAAGGAGCTGCTATCAGAGACCTACGCGAATCATACATACATGGACAAATAAATTGAGGATTTGTTCGGTGTAAAATAAGATAGCGTACCGTTAAAACATCATGAATCATCATAAAGCCTTTCCTCATCAGGAGTAAGCTAATCCCATCACAAACGAGAAGACTAAGCGTTATCATATTACTCTGAGAAATAAGAAAACTAGCGCTTTTCAATCGAGAAGTCAGTAGAAAACGAAGTAAATATTGCTGCTGCACCAAGACACATTTTTGACGAGATCTACCAGAAGATTAATAACAACCTTAAAGCATAGACCATCGAATCAATACGGCAAAAGTACCCTTTGTTCTTATTATCACAACCCAGCTACGAAATCAAGGACCATATTAAGTCAGTTAACTTATCATTTTCTGGTAATTTGCTTAGAAAAAATATTCTTGTCATGGATGTTGCCTACTGCTAGCAATAGAAGGTTTTCAAAGTGGCGGTTGGGACTGATGAAGGATCTGTAGTTATATTTGAACCTAACTCATCCAAGCCTCAACATGTGATTGATTGCTTCAGCAAGGTTTGCACAATCACTTGCGTTAAATGGTCTAAAAATTTACAATTTTTAGCAATATCCAATGATTAAAAGGAGCTAAATGTATATTGCTTCAAACAGCCAATCACAATCGAAAATAACATAACCTATAGGATTCTCAAAAGCCCTATAGAGCATTGCGCAATTAATGAAAAATATTTGAAGAACATAATTACATAGCTGAATTTTATCAGCGAAAATCCATTTAAGATGATAATTGTTGATGAAAAAGATGAAATCTTCAAATTAGAAATGAAAAAGCACTTCATAAATACAAGACCATATCTAACTCAATTTTCAATAAAATTTAGCAAGTTTTTAGATCTTAACTTCCATTAAATGTCTGATGAAGCTGGTAATAAAGGCGTTTTGATGGCTGTAAGTGGATAATCATTTATAACCTTTTGCCAAATTGAACCTGTCTTCTAAGTTGCGATGGTGTTTGATAAAGAAAAACATGGAAGTTCAATAAAGAAAAGCGGCTTTCCTCATGTAAATTTTAGGTCACATCCCAATTCTGTCCTTGTAATATGGGACAAATATCTCTAAATCATGAGCATCTAAGTGGAATAGTTCAATCCTTTCAAGCATAGGTTCTCAATCACACATAAATTCATCTTGCCAGACTCCACAATCATCGGCGGTTTCCTATCAAACACTTTCATTTATCAGGTAAACCGATTAGGAATCAAAGTCTACTCAACAACAGCAATAGAAAAAGACATTTCGAATCAATTCAAGACAAAGTAAGTCTATTTTCAGAAGGTAAACTTCCAAAGCTTCTGTTATGGAGAAAAAATTGAAGAATTTATCAGCAATCCTGATATTGATACATCAAATCTGCGATTTTTAAAGGGTTTATTCAAATCAGTTAATCGAAATCTTTTCTATTGCACAAATAAGGGCATCCAGATGATCTACTTTAATACTTTGCAACAGTATATAAACAATCTGATCGAAAATAATAACTGGAAAATAGCCCTATAAATACTAAAGGACTGCTATATGGGTAAAATTCATGAGCTGGACTAAATTCATCCTTAACTAATGCAAAATAAGATACAAGAAGTATCTAGCAGGTACATTAATTTTTTGGAAACGATCATCATCTCATAGGATAAATAAAATTATAACGTTAATCACATATAGTTGCTTTGGAATCAAGAAATTATCTTCATTTTCAACATCCTTATCACAACAGACTTATAGTTATATCTCTTAGAAGAAGTCCTAAAAAAAATTAGCTCTTTAAATACATTCTACATTAACAACATAGTTCCCTTCATTCTGATGAACAAAATCAACAAGATCTCTCATACCTCTTTGGAGATATTGATCAAAAATATTCCGATTTAGGTCATCAGCAGACTAATCCTCAACATGCAACTGGTCCACAATGACCCTTAGCTTCCTCATCAAATAAACAATCTCTTGATCAGGCATGAGCTTTTTTTATAATTCATAGATCTCAACCAAAAATTCAAGGATTACTATACTCCACTTGCTGTCCTAGCAGGAATCTACTTAAAATTGGAACATGATTCAAGCTCGAATATCTTTTAGACAGCTGAGAAGAAAAACAATATTGGAAAATTGATTGCTTATTCTGTCCATGAGACACTAACAGCTATTAATTTCAATAAAAATGGAAAGCACAATAACAAATAAACACTAGATTCTATACTGCGACTTTTAAATGAACAAATCTTCTCAATATTGATTAGAGAATAGCCAGCTGCGCTTTTCTAAAACATTCTGGACTAGCTTTATATGGGAAGCTGTTTGTAAGCTCTAAACCAGCTGGATGTTATGTAGTTTGATGGCGATCTGATGAAATTCGTCATATAAAGCATTTCCTATGAGGAAGTAAAGGCCAACAAAGGCGAGAAGCGGTACTGGATTGCCATCTTCAAGCTTTACGCCAGAAGGATCATCGTCGATCTTCGCATTTTCGTCGGACTGCGCTACTTGACCATTGAAGACCACATCGAAAAATAGTTCATAAGCAAATTCGTTCATAAGTGCCATGACCAAATCCTCCAAGAACTTGAGGAAATCTCGAGGGAAACCCTGTAGGATTTCTTCGAAGGACTGATCTTTAGTGAACAGTAACCCTTTTATAACAAAGCATATGCCTAGTAACCATGGTCGGGAAAATATTGCGCCGATACGTAACTACTTTGGATGCCATGCTCGCCGACGAATCCCAAAGAAACGTAAAAATGAGTGTATTTAGGAAAAGATATACGATTTCATCGATGAGTTTATTCGCACAATTCCTCCGAAGTAGTTGAAACTGTTGTGTGAACTGCTCAAGAAACATATAAAATTCTTCACTTCGACGAACGCCAAAAAGGCCAGCGACATCATATGCAAGTACTACCTGTCGGAGCTGAACATCTTCATCGATGATCTGAACGACTACCCTCTCTAGCAGCTGAAGCTCATTCGGTCAGTGCTGTAGCTTTACTCCTATGACGAAACCCTGACGGAACTGAAGGTGAGATACTTGGAGCTCCTCGCGTCGAACAAGTTCCACGACCTCATCCTGATAGAGCTCATGAAAGAGAACTACCCCCTCGACTAAAGCTTGAACATCTGCAAAAAGTACGAAGCACTTGAGGCCCTGGGGTACTTGCTGGTAAAGTCTGGCGGGTAGGGGGACACCTAGGCCGCAATTAAGGTCTATTTCAAACTGATCGAACAGGAGGTCCAAAGACTAGTGACGAGGCACCACGGAGATGTTTAGTTCTTCGAGTTTTAAGAGGTGATCATGAAGTACATAAAGAAGTGCATTGCGATTTGCCTGGAGCTTGACGTTAAATTCAAGCACCACTATGACAACTAATGGTTCATCGTCCTTGAGGAGCTCGAGCATCTCAAACGGTCCTTCATGAGGAACTGGATCCTGGGTAACGAAAACTTCGAAGTCCTGAGGGAGATCATAAACAAGAAGGCCTACCCTGAGCTGATATAGTCCCTCATTTCGGAGATAGAGCACAACCACATCGTGGCGTACTTGAAGAACATGATGACCAAGTTCGACCTTGAGGCCCTGCAGATCATCATCGACGAAATGGTCAAAAGCTACATCTACGAAAAAAGGATCTTCCTTATCGAGGAGCTCCTCCTCATCCAGTCCGAGAACTCCTTTAGGTCTGCAGTCTTACAGTCAGAGGTACTTTTGTTGCTATGTAGCGAAGAGGGTTCGTAACAGCTTCGATCTGCGATGTGTGTGGGGAGAAGGGAGACCTGCTGATGCATTACGGGTGCGGCCATGAGAACCATCCTTCGTGCAGCAACGATGTCAAATAATGCATCCTTTGCTCGAAGGAGACTGAAGTAATGTACAGAAAGAAGATCGATAACGTCACAGGGCTTAGAATCGACATATACTCTCATGGTATTCGGGAGGATTTGGAAAATGTGGAAAGACAAATCAACCGGGAATAAAAAATAAAACGATTTCAGATGTATGATGACTTCAGCTTTGTTGATGTTTGAACTAATTTCATTATTCTTTTTTAATAAATAATAAACACAACATTAATTTAAATTGATAAATCTTGTCATACGATTGGTATTATCTTTTTTTGATTTTTTGCATTAAACATCTTTTATTAGCTGTTTAACTTCGTATAATGTTTTGAACTTTATATTGAATCAAAAGTAATGACAAAGTAAAGATAAGCATAGCTAAAATACAGGGTATCAGATACAAATTTATACCATTGCTGGACAACTTTCGTCTCCCAACCGCTCAAGTATGGCATAATCTTCGCTTTATTTCAATTGGGAATGGTCTTGTATTATATCGTCATAAGAAAATCGATGAGTGACGCATTCATCATAGCTACATCTATCGCATATGCTGTAAGCACAATAATTCAACTTGTTTTTCCATTTATAGATCCTGGAGTCATTCCCAAGATCTTGATCAATTATGAAGAATAGACAAATTTAGGAATTCCCCTCTAAAGGAATTATATAAAATAGGCCATTCAATTAGGCATCCCCATCGAAAAAGACTACAGCCTTCAAATAAAATCGCATTACGTCAGTCTCAGGTTTTGCAACGAGTGCTTAATATATCGACCGCCAAGAACAGCCCATTGCTATATTTGTAACGTTTGCGTATAAAAATTAGACCATCACTGTCCATGGCTTGGCACATGCATCGGTAAACGAAATTATCGGTTCTTTTTAGCATATGTTAGCTCAAAGGCTGTGGCATTATCCTTGGTACTTATCCAGACATGCATTTACTTCAAAGTAAGTTCGTTTCATAATTAATTAGTCGGCATTATCTTAGCCATTGTCCTCTGTAATCATCTTTTCATATAGGCATTCTGTTAATTCCATCAGTTTTATTTGTAGTCTTTCTTTTGTGTTTTCACTTGAAACTTGTTGGATAAAACCAAACAACAAACGAATTTTGCCATGAGAAATGGAAAACCATATCAGGAAATCCTTACCGAAAGTAACTTATCTTCTATATAGATATTTCTGCGTAAAAAATATTATTAACGCTTGCTTTAAGGTCGCTGATTCTAAAAATGAGCCTGAAAAAGCTGTGGTTCATAGAGATGAGCTAACAAAGTGCTCTTTGGAGATGACAGATAATTATATCACTCATAAATAGTCGACAAAAGATAAATAATTATCGGATAATTCCAAAAACCTCCGTACTAATCCAACTTAATACTTATAAATCAATCTAAAGATAAATGCCATTTAATTTGTTCAATTTGAATGATATTTATACTCCAATTATCTCTTCGGTCTTCTTTATCTTCAAAACCGAATACTACAGATACTTATATTCAAATATATTGGGTTAAATGTTAGATTAATTTGTTAGTCATAATTTGAATAAGATGTAGGCATAAAATGATGAAAATTTTATCGAACGCAACCCCGAATAAATCTACTCATCAGCCGATAACAACCAGAAACTAAGCTACTTCCTAAATTCGAATAGAATCATATCCTCACCGCAAATTGTCCTCGACTTTTTCAGGAATTTTCATCTTTACTCTGTCGACAAACAGGAAAAGATATTAAACGAACTATTAATCGCACTCAAATGCGTCACCACTAATGCTTACCTTCTCAACGAACAGAAAAGACTAAGGAAAAAGAATATTCCCAAAGAGTTGCTCGAAGGTATGCATGTGCCTATTTTAGGAAGTGAAGACCAGCGAGATATCGTGACAATAATCGTAGATCTATTGCTTAAAAATGTGAAAAATTATCTCATTTTTAATTTGCTCTTGCAAGTGTTGGAGGAGTTGTTGCCATATAGCCCGCTAGAGGACAACTTATTACAATCCGCAATTTCAAAGCTAATCGTCCACTATTACGATAAGAAGGTCTATGCCTCAGAACTCTTTGCTACTGCTTCTGTTTTTAAGGTATTTCTGAGAAAATTTAGACATTTTATCATGCCAAGATAACGGCCTAAAAAGACCCAACTAGCATGCTTGTGTTTCACGGGACGAACAAATTAGAGATATTCCCGAATAAGAAGCAGTAATTGCCTTGGATCTTGAAGGAGGGTTTCACACTTTTCTTTTGGATCAATATTTAAAACATTAAGTCAGGAGTCTAAGCATCACTTCCTAAGCTATTCACATTTTACGCACCTGAAGTTGGAGGAATCGAGTCTTACATAATCGATAATAAGATATACTACAGAATACTTGGTGCAAAATATACAGAACCCCAAATAGGTTCAAATGGGTTACTGCTTGGCGAACTATAAGCCAAAAAATGGAACTTCATCTGCTTTTAGCACGAAGGACATCACACCTTCCAAAAGTCTAAGCTTAAATGCTACATCAACAAAGGAAAACCCAATATTGTCGGTTTGGATCCTCCTAAAATATCAAGTTCCACCCAGACAAAATACATCTTCTTCGATAAGATTTATTGCAAAACTTCATCTATCTGTCTATTCCCGTTCTTACTCGGCCAATAGTCCATCGAGGATTATAACAAACACATCAACTCATGTTAAAATATAAAAAATTCTAAGGCTTTGGTATTCTAAGCTAGACAAGGAAAAGTATACTAAAGAACTGGATTTGGTGTATCTCATAACTTCATCTTTGAAAGGAGTCTTGAGATGAACTTTTAGTTGATACTTCCACTGTTCTACCTTCTTAGATATCAAGAAAAAGATCAGCTTTACCCAACATTAAATGAACTTTTGAGTACTTTGGTACTCTTTTTGAGAAAATCATCCCAAAATCAACTTGAATCTGTTAAAAACGGCTACTTCAGAACCATCTCTCAACTTATTTGTGATGTCAAGAGAAATGTCTTCGATGAAAATACAATTAAGTCTATTCTCTATATCAAGCATACAATTACTGACCCAACTTTGCTCGACCAGTATTTTAGTGATTTCTTATGGCCTTTCCTTGAAGCTAAAATCCCAATCGTTCGAAAATAATAGATACTTGAGATCATTAAAAATGCATTTACACAAAATATTGCACATTACTCAAACCAAATAGGGCTAGATTAGATGATAAATGCCCTTCAAAACCTTGAAGGAGGCTCATTAACATGCTGCGAAAAGCATTTCAAGATTGCTTCAAACAAATTTGAAAGATCACTGGAAGGAATAAGCCATTTCGGTGAATAAAAAAAGGCACAAGGATACATATTTTCCTTGATTTAAAACACCTTTCAAAACTCTAAGATTCATTACGCTCATTAGATCTATAAGCTATGCCGTCTTCTTTGCCTAAAATTCTCTCCATGCTTCATCTTAGAGCTAATGAGCCTTATAAGACGGCTTTTAACGCAAAAGTTCAACTAAAGGATGTCATAATCACAAATCAAAGAAATCGTAAAATACTTTCAAGAAAAACACGTTTATCAGATCTTCTTACATGTGATTGAGAATAATTTCTTTGCTGAAATCAAAGCAGAGAGTGTCAAATTAATTTATACTTTGCTAATAAAGAAGTCTTCAATTGAAGAAAGCCATATCAGTCATTTGATCTCAAAATCTTTGTGGAAAATAAATTAATTTGCAGAATAAAAAGAGTAAATTGAAGCACCCGTATCTGCACCAAAACTATAATAAAAGTCAAAATTAGAAAAGTATGAAGAAACATAAAAACGGCCACTACTTGAATAAGCATAAGATGAAGATAAATAGTTTGCTCTTGTTGGCCCTCAAGCACCTGCCTTATCAAACAGGTTGAAAGGAAAGAAATCTTTTGACTTTGGGTTTGTAAATGAAGCAAAACAAAAACCTGTAAGATAGAGATAGATAATGTAAGAAGAAAAGACCACTTAGCCAGAGGCAATCGTTGGTTTTACCCTCAATGCACCTCCGAAAAAGAAGGACAAGAAAAAATTCTTAAGCATCAATACTGAAGCAATCAATTAAATGTATACCTTTGGTGGGTAAAAAGGTCAACAGATCATAATAAGTGAAGACGAAGAACAAAATGAGCTCGAGAAGATCATGAAGCTTGCTAAAAAGTGTGTGGCAGCGATGAATGGAAACAAATAAGAAACATCATAGCCTGTCCAAGTTGAGGAACGTAAGAAGCCATCATATGTGCCTCCTCCTATGACAACTAAAAATAAAGCTGTTGTTGCCAAAAAGACATTTAATTGTAATTTTATCATTATTTAGTAAATCTAATTTCTGAGTAAGAGGAAGATGTTCCTGTCAAAATTCCGACTCCCTTAGCTACCAAAAAATCAAACAAGACGCCAACAAGCATAAAGAGCTCAAACTAATAGAACCTTTTTACATTATATAATAGTTTGCTTGAATGCTGCTTAGGAGTAAGTTTCCAAACATCTCTAATATCAAATTCTAAGATTCAAGTTCCTTCGATCTTGACGATTTTCTTTAAATGGATTCCCCAAACAGACCTAGAAACGAAGTTTCTGAACGATTTGGACATCATTCTTTAGTCAAATTAAAATATGGCTCTAGTTGTTGAGCTTCCTTAGCTTTATGACTTTCTCTTTGAGCTGAGCTATAAGTGCTTGCTCTTCTAATAGATGAAGGAAAAAAGATTATATACATAAAAGCTGGAGAACATCATAAAGCTTGTCTTCGCATATGTTTACAAAGAAGACCTTTCTGGTTTTTCAAAGTTTTCTTTTATTTTAAATTGGACAGAGTCGAAAAAGCTTGAGCAATACTAGCCAAAATGCTTATTTTTAGCAAGCAGATATACCATACTACTAATACTTTAGTGTATTTAGGAGCTTTTGATCATGAATAATACGAATGATCAAGTCATGGAAAGAAATTTTCAATCTATTGCGATTGTAATATAAACACTCAAGAAGATTATCCCATAAGACCTGGAGTAAATTTCAATTGATTAATGCGAAAGAGTAGTGTTTGTTTCTGACTTTGAGCTACCACAGTCTTTAGTACCGTACTTCAAAAGCAACTGGGTCGATTTTATACTCTATCAAAAATACCTTTTCCTCTTTAAAAGATTTTACTGCACATAGTGGTATAAAAATGGTCTAAAAAACTTTGCAACTCAGTAAGTCTAGCTTATTGACTACCTAAGAAAGACAAGCACAGTGACTCTACAAAAAGAATCAACCTACTATATGAAAAGCAATTTTTTGGTTTCCTTGATTGAGATTCATAGAGCAATGCTGGTCGAAATGAAAAAGACTCAACCCAAAGAAGTCAACTAATATGGGTTGGAGGCGGTTTGGCAAACTATCTTACTTGTTATTCTTGCTGAATTCAACAAATAAATCAAAGAAAAAGAAAAACCCATAAAAAATCAGAGATCAGAGATCATCATAACATTCCTGAAGAGTTGCAAGCTATTATCGTAAAAAGGAATCGAAAGAATTGTAGAGATAGTGCCAATGCTTTCTATTGTGAAGCATTTCTTATCGTTTGGCAGCAATTTAGCGCAAAGCCAAAAATCAATCGTTAGCACTCAAATCTTGGACGATATCATCAACAACTATATCCCATAATACTTGCTCAACATGGGAAAAACAGATCTGTAATCTTTCATTCTCCATTTCAATGAAGTTTGGATTCCTAATTAGAACCACTATAAGAAGATCCACTCTGACCTCTTTGTGTCCTACAGGGATAAAATCAAGAAAGAATAATAAATCAACTTTATCTAGTTTGTTTCCAACATCTTATAAGAATAAAACTAAAGAAGAGAGTATACTAATGTCTTGATTTAAGCTTTCATCAGAATAATAAGGAATAATTATAGAAAAATATGGTATTCTTTAAGAGTTTACAATCAGTTATGGACGCACCCTCAGTTTAAATGGCAAGAAGATAGACTTTTTACTAAGACAATTTATGCATATGAACGATATGAAGCAAGTCCTTTCTACAAATACAAGGTTGCAAAACAATTTTCAAGAGGAAAAGGCAGATTTTTCTTGAAGCCAAAGCTTAGTGATCCATAGTTCTCTAAAGAAAAAAGCGAAAAATCACACAACTCATCAACTGAATACAACTTAGAAAAAGCTCTGAAGGATTTAAATGAGAAGATTATTATTGGAGCATCTAAGAGAACTTGGATTTCTTCTAAAGGTTAGGACAGCCTGTATTTCATGACTGATTTCAAGAGAGTTAGAATCATAAACACACTGACATACAGAACAGGCTATCTGAGCCTTGTAAACGATAATTTAGTGTTTATTTCATCAGTCTAAGTAGAAAAATAATCTCACTTATCTATTGATCAGTATAAGTTAAGGCAAGACAAAACCCTACACAAGCTGTGGCCGTTGTAATACATTCGTGAGATCTACAAGAAAAGATATGTAAATAGAAAGAAATGTGTCCATATCAACTTTATCTACAACAAATCAGTGATATTTGACTTTGATCATGAAGAAGATGCTGAGTAATTTTGTAAGAAGATCATGAAACTCAAAAATAAATGCATTAACTTGAGTTTCGCTGGAAAATCACTTGATCCAAAGAAGCTCATATAAAGTCAAGAATACACCAAGAAGTGGATGAGCTACGATATTACTACTTTTGACTACCTAATGGAATTAAATACCTTGGCGGGTCGATCTTTTTCAGATCTAACACAATATCCAGTTTTTCCTTGGGTCCTCAAAAACTTTAACGAGGAGAAATGTATCTTAAATGACGAATCAGTAATGAGAAACCTTTTGATGCCAATGGGTGGTAATGGCACTCTTTAGAGGGTGGCAAACTTTGAAGAAAGGTATGATGCTATGCATATGGAGGATGAATTCGCGACAAAATTCCATTATGGAACTCACTATTCAAGTCCTGGAATCATATATCACTTCTTGGTTCGGCTTTCCCCGTATACTTAAGGATCGATTCTTCTTCAAAGTGGAAGGTTCGATTTTGCAGATAGACTTTTCTTCTCCTTGGCAGATTCTTATAAGAATGCAACATCATAATACTCTGATGTGCGGTAGCTCATCCCAGAAATGTATTCCATTCCAGAAACATATCTCAATATAAACGGTCTGGATTTAGGTGTAATGCAAAACAAAAAAAGAGTGAATAATGTAGAATTACCTGAATGGTGCAACGAAAATCCATATGTCTTTATTTATTACATGAGAAAAGCCCTTGAAGAAAAACTTTGCAGCAGCTAAATTCATAATTGGATTGACCTTATCTTCGGATATAAGCAACGAGGATAATAAGCTATGAAAGCATTAAATTGCTTCTTCTATTTAACTTACGAAGATGCTGTCCCTTGGGATCATGTCAAAAATGAAAAGGATATTCAATCAATGGAGTCGCAAATCGTCAACTTTGGTCAAACTCCTTCTCAAATCTTTGCTAAGCCACACCAATAAAGAAATCACTCAACAAACTTGCGAAATTTTAGAGCAATATGTGATGCAGATGCTGAACCAAAGGTCTATCGGCCTTCTAAGAGCAATCAGCAAAAGACTGGAGATGAAGCTTTGAATCCTTTGAAGCAGTATGATGAATCAATTATCTTCATGAAATGGATTTCGTAATCAAAGGTAGTGTTCATTCGAAAATCGGGCTAGATAATCTTCTATAAATGCTTCCCAAATGCTAACCCTGCGAACAAAATTCCTTTCCAATGCACGATTTAAAAGGAAAAAAAGTTGATCGCATCAAAAAGCAAGTATTTGACCCAAGTTAGTTCTATGATCCAAGCTTAGAAGTTCTAAATTTCCCGATTGAGCTAATAGGAAGCGGTCACACCATTTGCTTAGGCGGGCTAAGTGACGGAAAACTAGTTTTAATTGATGTTGATACGGGCTTGATCGTCTACAGCTATCATAATCATGGTCACACAATCAGTTGCATGAGATCTGACCCAAGATAGAACTTTTTGATCACAGGAGATATAAAAGGAAAGGTTATAATGTGGGAAATCAAGACAAATAGCAACAACATATCCAAGCTTGTTGAAAAGAAAGTTATCAAAGATCAAAAAGACCAAATTACATCAATAAACTATTCGAACGAGCTTCAATGCGTAGCGATCGCCAGCAAAGATGGAAGTGTCTTTGTATATAACATGATCACAGGCAAAAGACTGAGAGTTTACTATCACTAAAAACGATTACCGATTGATTAAGTAAATCTACTCTTATATAGGTTGTGCTGACATCTAATCCTGTTGCTGCAGTAATACTCTTCTGTAATGCCGAAAATACGATATATTCATATAGTTTGAACGGGCAGCTGATAGCAAGATCACATTAAAAAACTTTTGAGTATTTCCTTTCTCCAGTTGTCATGAAGGACTCCAAATCGTTCTAATTCCTTGCTTACGGAAACGAGAAAAGCTAGATAAACTTTAGGTAGCTTCCATTCTTGACGATTCCCTCCAAAAACAACTTCAAAGTGGCCAAGGATGCTTCGGTGAACAAGATAAGCATTTCAAAATACTCCAGATTTTTGTTTTCTGGATGCTCGGATGGAGAGTTAACAGTTATAACAGATCCAGTACTCGTTAGCAATTCCTGATTATCTTGTGAGCTTAATTTAAATTTAAATTATTATTATAAAATGAATTTGAAAAAGATCGAGATTCGATATTATCCTCCTGGCCTCAACATCGTCTATGAGGAAAAAGGAAAAAAGGCGACAGCAGAATTAAATACCTACTCTTTGGCAAACAACCTCTAAGAGTAAGAGTTAGGCAATATAGATTAGATGTTGAGGAGTTTGTCAACTCGACCTTGGTACCTCAGCAGCCTGACGTCTTAGTTAAGCATAAAAGCCAACTTTGCTCTGCAGTATAAAGTAAGAGTTCCCTTATTTAAGAAATCCGCAACCACTACAAATCTAAAAATAGAAATTTCAAAGAATACCTTAGGCTAAAGACTCACAAGCAACCATTGACTAATTGCGGATTCAGCAAATATGGCGACTATTTTGCTACCTCAAGCTACGATAGGACTTGCAAAATTTGGGATTCTAATACTGGCAATCTTGTGAGCACACTTTCAGGACATAGAAATGCAGTATTTTGTTTAAATTTTTCACATTTTATTGATCAGACCATTATCGCAACAGGGTCCTTTGACCATACGGTTCGGTTATGGGGTTTAAATGGAAAAATGATGCAAAATTTAACAGGGCATACTGGCTAAGTAACATCGGTTAAGTTTAACCCGAATGGAAACTATCTTTGCTCTTCATCATTAGACAGTACAGCAAGAGTCTGGGATATTGAAATGGGCAAATGCGTCTTCTAGCTAAAAGGTCATGAAGGTGAGGTGATCAACCTGTAGCATAATTATATAGGTGATCAAATAGTCACTTGCTCATTTGATAAAAACGCTATCATCTGGGATCTTAAAACTGGTCAGCAGATACAAAAGCTTTAGGGCCATAACGGAGAAATCAACTGCTGCAAGTTTTAATATACTGGATAGCTATGTGCGACCGGATCAAGCGATAGAACCTGCATAATTTGGGATGTGGGCATGGGCAAGCCTTTGGAAACATTCGATGACGCATAAGGCGATATCCTTGATCTCGATTTTAATCGGAGAGGAAATAAGTTAGTTACAGGTTCAACTGATTCTACAGTAAGAGTGTATAATGTTGACACTTCAAGCTGCACCAATGTCTTGAATGGCCATCAAAGAGAAATCACAAGAGTCAAGTTCAATGCTGAAGGAGATTTCATACTAAGTACTGGATTTGATGGAATTGGCCGATTATGGGACTCAGAGTCAGGAAAAAACATCGGACTCTTGGAGGGACATGAAGATTAGATATTTTCATGTGATATCAGCTACTACAGCAAGCACATCATCACATGCTCAAAGGATAATAGCTGCATCATATGGAAAAATGATGAAAAGATATGATATGACAGTGATTATAATCTATAAAAACTTTTTATTTAGCAACAATATTAATATTTAAACCACTTTCTTAAGCTTATTTTTATTCTTTTTATCTTTATCTACTATGACCGTATTTTTATAATTACTCTGTGAATATAGAATATAATTTAAATTTAAGAAATGAATCAATATACGACTTACGGATAGTTTCTTAACCAATCCTACCGGAAGATACTGTAAGCTTGTCTAGCAGATGAGGCCATCGAAACTTTAAAGATCCTCGAAAATAAAGATTATCTCCTTCTAAGGATCAATGAACTATTCTCTGAGATATATGTGGCTGAGAGAGAAAAAATGGTCCAGGACCAGGCTGCTATTATAAGTTCACTACAGCAAGTCCAACGATCAAACACCGTATAAAGGGTAGAGAAATGCTTCAATTGCGAACTGATGAAAGAGCACATCTCAGAAATGGAACACCAAATCGGGTAGTTTTAAAAGAAAGTTACCCAAAATTAATCAGCTTAAGAAAAATCAGTAAAGAAGATCGAAAGCATGCTGCTGAAATAGATATAGGGATTGAAAAAGGATCAAAAATTACTTCAAGAAGAGAACATCTATAAAAAGATGTAGTTTGAAGAAGAAACAACCAAGATAGTTCAATAAAACAATCGTTTAAAGGCGTACATTAAGCAGTAGATCGAAAAGAGGGACAAAAATGAAGAAAAGCTTCGGTTAAAAATCAAGCAAACCGAATAGGAAAAGGAAAACTTATAAAATCAAGTTTTCAACTACCTTTAATCAAAAGGAAAATAAGAAAAAGATATTAGAGAATTGAATTCAAGATACACTAATTTGAACATCATGAGAGAAAAGCAACAAAACTAATTAAATTTGATCCGCAATGAAAACAATATCCTTTAAGAAAAGCTCAAACATATGGAAGAAGAAAATTCCTATCTAAAAGAGAAAAATAGTCTTACTTAGAGGTAAATCAAAGCATTAAAGAAACAAATGGAACAACTAACGGCATAGGTGTAGAATTAAAAACTTTTGAAAAGGTAATAAAGTGTAGAAAACTAGTTGACCTAAGGAAAGTTTTCTAATGAAAATATTCTGAAAAGGGGCTAAATCCAAAGAAAAAAGCTTGAATCATAGAAGTATATCTAATCACTTAAGCAAGAGCTAGCGTAAAAGCAAAGACAGTTCAGTTAAATTACTGTCGAAAACGAAAAGACTATCTTAAAGCTTACTGATGAGCTGAGAAAGGTGCAAATTAGAATGGAAAAGTAGCTCAGAAACTGCAAAGAATAATATAAGAAGGCACTGTCGAAGAATAGTGAGGATTATGAGGCTCAGTGGAAACAAGAAAATAAGATTTGCTGAAGAAACATGAAAGATTATTGACCTAAAAAGAATCATTGTGTTAAAAGTTGCAGTAAAAGATTATCATTTTGAACCGAAACCTCACCTAATCTGAACAGTTTTCAAGCTAATCATTAAGGCAATTCTAAAATTAAAAGAATCGGCTGATTAAGCAGATAGAACAATAAAAGCATAACTATAATGAGCTCAAGCGTTACCACAGCACATAGAAAATATCATAGTAGATACTTTAAAAGGAAAATAACGATAAGTACAAAGAATTAACAGAAGAAAAGAATTAATTGGTGAAAGTTATTGCCTTAAAAGATAAGGAAATAAGAGAATACAAGAAAGAAATAGCAAAAAGTAACTAACAAATGGCTTCTCTTCAGCTAAAGATAGAGGATTTGAAGAATAAAAACTCCTCTACTAATCAAGCTGTTGATCAGTAAATACAAAAAAGCAAATCAATTGCATAGAAACTGAAAGAAAAGACAAGAGAATGCCACTAAATTCAAGAAAAATACGCATAATTAGTTGAAGAAAAATAGGAGTCTGATAAAAAGATTTCCGCTCTAACTGTAAACTAAAAGAGGTTGTAATAAAAGATTCGAAGGTATGAGTCTGAAATGGCTCAAAAAAGATAGCTTCTCCTTTCAATGCATGAATCAAACCAATAATAAGTTATTGATGTTTTCGCCAAAGCACAGCAAACAACCGTTGAAGCAAGAAAACAATTATAAAACTACTACCTGAATTTGCTCAAGACCAACTAGTAAAAGGCAACTAATGCGACGATATATCAACTTTAAAAAATGCAATAAGAAGAGCTTGAAAAACTAAGGTCCAAAAATGTGGATTATTAATAGAAAATCAAGAAGCTAAAGTCAAAGTATGTTGAGTAATAAAAGCAAAAACTCAACAATTAATCGAAGATGTATGCACTCATTCAAGAAAACTAGCAGTTAAAATGCGAAAATAATAAGATTCTTGATATGGTTCAGTAATAAAAGAAGAAAAATCTCAACATAATAAAGGCATACCAAGACAAAATGCTGGAGTATTACAACAACTTCAGCGAATTCAAACGAGAATTCTACTTAAGCCTAAAATAAGAGCTAACAGCAGTCAAGGTATAACTCCGTCAAATCGGAGATACAGCCAAACAGCAAAAGATAAGATTTCAGCAAATGATGGCTGAGTATGGCTAGAAGATAGGAAGAGAAGTCGAAATAATGAACCATAAGCACCAAATATAAATAGAAAAGGTGAGGAATGAGTATGAATATGAAAAAATCTTGAAAGTTGAGGAAGAAAAACGAGAAATCAAAATGCAATGCGATATGAAGATGAAGGAGCAAAGCATATAATTCTATACAATAATGGCATAGAAATAGCATCAGATCAACAGCCTTACAGACAGATAAGCAAAGATGATCAAAAAATTGAATGATCTCGAAGAAAGAAACGCTCAAACAGACAAAATAGCTAGATAAACATACAAAAATAATTAAGAACTAAAGGAAATCATCAATAAAATGAATTCTAAAGTAGCAGAAGCAGAAAGAAACTGCTTTAGCACTCAAAATGAACTATAATTTTACAGAAAGTCTAATATTGAATTAAAGAAATAAATCAACCAGCTCTAGGCAAGCTTCAAGGAAAAAATTGAAGAATGTAGAGAAAAATACAGCACCTAAAATGAGCGGCTATTTGCTAAGTATTAAAAGGAGTTTAGTAAGTTTATTGTATCTAACAAGAAAAGTCTCGAGTTCTCAATGTTGAGTAATAGCTGCAGTAACATTCAAGTTCCTACAAAGGGAGTTCCAACAGAAGGAAAACTAGACAAAATTCAACGATAGATCGAAGAGCAAAAGAAAAAGTTGAACATTTTAGAAAAAGGGATGGAGAGCAAAACTAAATTTGAGAAGACATCGAAGATGGCTGTTGAACGAGATAACCCACGATCTTAAAAGAGCAGAAAGTATTGATTTTGATTGATAATATTAGTGATTTCTATTTTATTATGCAATAATGTGAGGAATTAGACTGATTGTGTATGCTTTCAAGCCAAGATATTTTGCATTTTATCAAAAAGATTTCATATGAAGTCTTTTAGGCCTTAGATAAAAGAATATATGGCCTTAAAATTAATTTAAATTTGAATTTCCTATTTAAAAGATTTTTGATATTAGAAAAATATTAAATTTATGATCCCGGCACGGGTTGGGGTTGGGGTTGGGGTTGGGGTTGGGGTTGGGGTTGGGGTTGGGGTTGGGGTTGGGGTTGGGTTGGGTTGGG